>NC_084578.2:10867500-10987500 GCF_033978685.3 Nerophis lumbriciformis
AGGAACAGAAACATTGTCTTCCCAAAAGTATCGTCCACATTTATCACTGAACAGCTCGGTATTGCCATGCTTTGTTTACACAAATACATAGACAGATATAACATTCCAAACCAAGGACTATTAGGACGTAGGGTTGTCCCGATACCAATATTTTGATACTGGTACCGGTACCCAAATGTATTTCGATACTTTTCTAAAAAAAAGGGTACCATAAAAAAATGGCATTATTAGCTTCATTTTAACAAAAAATCTAACTGTACATTAAACATATGTTTCTTATTGCAAGTTTGTCCTTAAATAAAATAGTGAACATACAAGACAACTTGTCTTTTAGTAGTAAATAAACAAACAAAGGCTCCTAATTTAGCTGCTGACATATGCAGTAACATATTGTGTCATTTATCATCAGTGTTGGGTTAGTTACTGAAAACCAGTAACTAGTTACATTTACTAGTTACTTTATTTCAAAAGTAACTCAGTTACTGAGTTACTTAAACCAAAAAGTAATGTGTTACTGTAAAAAGTAACTATTTAGAGAGAATAATACAATCTGTTGATCTACTTGACATGCATTTGCATCACTGAATTCTGCAAAGCCATGTGGTCTACATACAACACACAAAGACAAAGATATGTTTCAAAGGGCCAATTTATTTCAGGCCAGAACAAATTGACAAAACTATTTTAAATAGCTGCAAAATAACATACATAAGTAACAAACCGCATAATAACAACATAGCTGTAAACCTGGCTTCACCCAAGGAAGGCAGACACTACATACACAAAGCCTAACCAGGCATTTTTTTCTCTCAAGGAATTGTGAAATAAAATCATGTCTTTAGGAGATCAACACTGTACTAAAGCCCAGAACACTCTACGCATTTCCCCACTTTTAGTTTAGAGATAAGGAAAGATTGGCCTGGCCCACTAGCATCCCTCTTTATGTTTGTGAACTTTATAGTCTATACATTTAGAGTGATGTGATAATCAAACACTCTAGAAATCTAGAATGAAAGGGAATATAAGAGAATTGACTGAGTGTGTACCTTCAGTGATGAATGATGAGCAGAGACAGAGTTTGGAGTATTTTCTTTAGCTTGCTTTACATGTTTATGTGCTCACTGTCCAGGTGCCATTTGCCGTTTGACGTCCGCAATCATGCTAATTCGCTGCCTGAAAGCGGGTGACCCCACTGTAGAAATAGCCTGCATGTCTTCTAGCACATACGCTGCAATGGCTCTATCAATGTTGTCCTGGCTAGCAGTGCCTCTGTTAAAATCCAGCCGCTGTTGGAGATGGAGGTGAAGTGGCATCAGAGTCTGTGTCTCTCTTTACTAGCTTTGTCGAATCATGTTGCTTTTGTAGCTGTTTCAGCAGATTTGAATTGCTGTTTTGGGCAGTAGACGGGATCTTTGATCCAAGACGCAACTTACATTTAACTAAAATGTTATTTTCTTTGTGCTCGACAAAAGAAAAGAAGTGAGAATATCTCCATGTTAAGAAACTCGACTGCGGCTCCGCCATGATGTCTTGTTAGTAAACACAGACACGCCCCCCCCCCCCTCCCCTCCCCCAGACACACACAGAGCGCGCCTCCGGCTTGTGACATAAGAACATTCAGAAGGACGACACTGCAACTCTCCAATAAAACACACTCAGATCTTCTGTTTCTAGCCGATACTACATAAAAAATAACGTTAAATAACGCATCATGTAGTAACGGTAACTGAGTTACTGAATATAAAAAAATAACGCGTTAGACTACTAGTTACCGCCGAAACTAACGGCGTTACAGTAGTCCCAACACTGTTTATCATTCTATTATTTTGTCAACATTATGAGGGACAAGCTGTAAAAATTGATTACTAATCTATTTATTAATTTGCTGTTAATATCTGCTTATTTTCTGTTTCAACATGTTCTATCTGCACTTCTGTTAAAATGTAATAATCACTTATTCTTCTGTTGTTTGGATACTTTACATTAGTTTTGGATGATACCACAAAGTGAGGTATCGATCCGATACCAAGTCGTTACAGGATCATACATTGATCATATTCAAAGTCCTCATGTGTCCAGGGACATATTTCCTGAGTTTATAAACATGATATGAATTTGAAAAAAAGGAAAAACTATCGATGTAATCATAGTAGTATCTACTAGATACGCTATTGTACTTGGTATCATTACAGTGGATGTCAGCTGTAGATCCAACCATGGCGTTTGTTTACATTATATTGTATCCTCCTACGGTGTGTAGTGAAGCATGTTTAGCTATTCCTCGTCCTGCAGGGATGATACTTGTAAGAAACTCACTTTATTCGTCGCCATGGAGACGAGGATTAGTGATTCAGAAGTAGCTACAACACTGCCGACTGCGGATGGATGCTAGCCGCTAGCTAGCTAGCCATGTCTTAAAGCACCTCTTCCTGAGGGCGTTTCAGTGTTACAACTTCACCTTTATCGTCAGTTTTTAGGACAAAATGCGTCCGTTCTCCCTTTTCTGTCTACACACTGTGTCTCTTTGTAAGTACTCAGTGATTGTGCGCTGCCGAACATGCTCCTCTGCTCGTAAAACCAGCAATGTCACGACGTGACGACGCGCCGTCATGCCTGTTGGGAACCAGTACTTTTCAAACAGAGTATAGTACAGTTTTTGATTCATTAGTACCGCAATACTATACTAGTACCATTATACCGTACAACCCTATTAGGACATTTGTATTACTTTTAGTTATTTATTTATTTATTTGGGAAACACACACACAAAAATATTCATCTCCACCAGGGGGAACCTGAACATTTTCCACTGAAGGCCACAGACTGACCAATTAAAGAATGCGGGGGCCATTTTGGTAGTTTATACCAGGGCTATTCAACTACATAATGAAAAGGGCCGCAGTTTCCGGAGCCCAGGGGCCGGACATCTTTGAGACTTAGTTTACTTAATTCAGCTTTCACACTGCACTGTCGATAAATTCATCATTCTGCCCTCACTACTCATTTCCAGCGTGTGCAGCTAGTTAACAGTATGAAGACAAAGAAGCTCTAGTTTTTGTTGAGGATTGATGTTTCTTCTTTTGAATGATTTTCCTTACTTAGTTGTATTCCTTTACACTTATACCTTCGTTTAGGTTTGTCAGACTGAAAATATCGATATAAAATAAACATAAAATATAACGTCCATTTTTTTATTTTACATAAATAATGTCATTGTGTATTTTATATAATTAAAATAGGTTTAGCGTTAATATATTCACACAATAAACTACAAATGTTTACACATATAGAAATTACACAACATTGCGATGTCGCCCTCTACTGGTCAGATTTCGCACTACACGTATTAAACGAGGTTTGATTGTTACGCTCAGAAAAACGACACAAACGCGAATACAAAATACACCACGAAGTCAGAAATGTCAATACAAAGCAAACTAAATATATTTATGTACAAATGATATCTACTTACAAATGTTTGACCGAGTTTCGGGACGAAGCTTACACGTTGTTGTTGCTGCTTGTCTGGATCAATGTGTCCGTCGCTTAAAAGGTCCGACAGGAAACAACGACTCGAGCACGTGCACAGGGTAGAAAAGTCATACATTGTTGTCCAGTCGTTGTTCAAAGTCCGATTTTTGCAATTGCAATCATATTTTCTTATAATTACCGTACAGAACATTAATAATTAAAAAAAAAAAAGTCAAGTCAAAGGGGAAAAAAAATATAAATAATAATAATTTAATACATACTTGCCAACCTTGAGACCTCCGATTTCGGGAGGTGAGGGGTGGGGGCGTGGTCGGGGGTGGGGCAGGGCGTGGTTGGGGGCGTGGTTAAGAGGGGAGGAGTATATTGACAGCTAGAATTCACCAAGTCAAGTATTTCATATATATATATATATATATATATATATATATATATGTCTTAATAAGGTTATCCAAAAAATAGTGCTCGATACCGTAGTAGAGCGCAATATATGTATGTGTGGGAAAAAAATCACAAGACTATTTCATCTCTACAGGCCTGTTTCATGAGGGGGGTACCCTCAATCGTCAGGAGATTTGAATGGGAGCATTCGCATACCATGGTTTATATAGGGCACAGAGTGGGTGGGTACAGGCTGGCCTAGGGGCGTGGTGATTGGCTCATGTGTTACCTAGGAGGTGTTTCCGTCTATGGCGGCATGTTGTTACAATTTCGCTGCGCTTGTTGAGGGATGACAGGTCTGGACGGTAAATAATAAACAGTTTCTCTTTCAAGCATAGGTTGCATCTTTTATTACCACTATTGTAAGGTGTGCTGGATGCAAGAATTTGCCATGTTATTGAATATTCACAAAGGATGTAATTGTCGAAAGACTCCAAAACCAACAAAGGATGTAATTGTCGAAAGAAACCTGATTGCCCTCTCAACGGGGGGTGCTTACAAACATCAGTTGTCTACCAATCTAAGGTAATACGCAAGGACATTAACACATCCGAAACATATGTAGGATTAACCGAGGGAGAATTCAAAACCAGATGGAACAATCACAAGGCTTCTTTCAGGAACAAAAACCTGCGAAATACCACAGAACTCAGCAAACACATTTGGGACCTCAAAGACAATAATGTTGAATATTCAATAACATGGCAAATTCTTGCATCCAGCACACCTTACAATAGTGGTAATAAAAGATGCAACCTATGCTTGAAAGAGAAACTGTTTATTATTTACCGTCCAGACCTGTCATCCCTCAACAAGCGCAGCGAAATTGTAACAACATGCCGCCATAGACGGAAACACCTCCTAGGTAACACATGAACCAATCACCACGCCCCTAGGCCAGCCTGTACCCACCCACTCTGTGCCCTATATAAACTATGGTATGCGAATGCTCCCATTAAAATCTCCTGACGATTGAGGGTACCCCCCCTCATGAAACAGGCCTGTAGAGATGAAATAGTCTTGTGATTTTTTTCCCACACATACATATATATATATATATATATATATATCTACATCCTGAAAATATGCAAACAAAACTGTGTTTGGATAATTGATACTTCAAACTTGCATAAATAAATCTTAAGGAATATACCATATCTTGGCTTCTGAGAGCTTCAAAATGTAATTAATAAAATGCTAAAGTTGTTGATAAACAAGCAATTATTTTAATAATTAAATATGGTCCTTTTAAATGAATTATGATCATTTAAAATTAATTATTTCAAATATGTTTAGTTTAATGTATAATTCTAATGCCTGGATGTAAGGAGTCAGAAAAAATAAAAATACAATTAATTTTGATGTTTTTAGCAAAAAATATATATATATATATATATTTTTTTAAATTAATAAATATATTTATTTTTAGGTAAGATAAACATAATAATACAATTTATCTCTCGTCTGGATGATTTAGTTCTTGTCACCCTGTTGTCCTCCCGTCGTCAAAAAAGGCTGTCCTCACTCAGGTGCATGGAGCTGGAGGGGGCGTGGCCTCCAGCTCCGGCTGGAAATTGGGAGATTTTCGGGAGAATATTTGTCCCAGAAGGTTTTCGGGAGAGGCGCTGAATTTCGGGAGTCTCCCGGAAAATTCGGGAGGGTTGGCAAGTATGATTTAATATATATTTCCACACTTTAGGTGTGGGTCTGGATGGACCGTAGTCTCCTGCCTGAGGGGAGAGGGGAGAATAGTTTGTGTCCAGGGTGAGAAGAGTCAGCTGTGATCCGACCCACACGCCCCCTGGTCCTGGAGGAGAACAAGTCCTGGAGGGATGAGAGCTTGCAGCCAATCACCTTCTCAGCAGCACGTACCATGCGCTGCAGGCGATGCTTATCCTGGACTGTGGAAACATCTTAAGGATATTTAGTCATCATTTTGTTGATGTAGAATGAAGAGAGTGGTTGGACAATTAGTTTTATAGCATTTGGCAGAATGTCAGCAGCGAGTAAATCATTCATATTATAATAATAACTTCTTCTGTCAGCAGTCAACTTATAAGTAAAGTATTGTCTACTGCAAATTGTGGTATTGATTCAATAGCAAGTAAATACACCGCCAATATTGCCGAGACCAATTGATCATTGAATCATTTCGTTTCAATTTGTTGATCATGATTATACTGCATTACGTGGACATCGGGGTCGGTACCTCTGGATTGGCAGACCGGAGTGGTGGTTCCTCTCTTTAAGAAGGGGAACCGGAGGGTGTGTTCCAACTATCGTGGGATCACACTCCTCAGCCTTCCCGGTAAGGTCTATTCAGGTGTACTGGAGAACCTCGGATCCAGGAGGAACAGTGTGGTTTTCGTCCTGGTCGTAGAACTGTGGACCAGCTCTATACTCTCGGCAGGGTCCTTGAGGGTGCATGGGAGTTTGCCCGACCAGTCTACATGTGCTTTGTGGACTTGGAGAAGGCATTCGACCGTGTACCCCGGGAAGTCTTGTGGGGAGTGCTCAGAGAGTATGGGGTATCGGACTGTCTGATTGTGGCGGTCCGCTCCCTGTACGATCAGTGTCAGAGCTTGGTCCGCATTGCCGGCAGTAAGTCGGACACGTTTCCAGTGAGGGTTGGACTCCGCCAAGGCTGCCCTTTGTCACCGATTCTGTTCATAACTTTTATGGACTGAATTTCTAGCCGCAGTCAGGGCGTTGAGGGGATCCGGTTTGGTGGATGCAGGATTAGGTCTCTGCTTTTTGCAGATGATGTGGTCCTGATGGCTTCATCTGGCCAGGATCTTCAGCTCTCACTGGATCGGTTTGCAGCCAAGTGTGAAGCGACTGGGATTTTTTTCTAAATTTAAAACACGTCCTTGTAGTCTACATAACATGTAATGGTTGTTCTTTGGTATACAGACCTGATTTCTGACCGTCTCCTCAGGGTGCACCGTTATTTACGTGGCTCCACTGCGACTGTGCCTTCTCCCTGCCATCTTTGTTGTAGTTTTTAGCGCTTCTGTGTCTGTTGAAGAGGTTCATTTAGCCTACTGATGTGTATTTATAAATGGTTGATTTATTCAGGCTAGTAAGGTAACGTTTTGTACCTGACAAAGGCTGCAGAAGCAAGGTAGCCAAAACTTGTCAGGTACAAAACTTTACCTTACTAGCCTATATAAATCAACTATTTATAAATAAGCTTCCGTGTCTACTGACAGATCCTATTTTCCGGACTATAGAGCGCACCGGTAATATTCAAATATTAGTCGAACGTTGAAAGACCCGAAACCCCCGATGATCTCTGGCATATCACTGATGATGTGTCCCAGTGCACCCTAGGATGTATCTTACAATCATTTCGGACCGGCATAGCCAGGGACACCCAGGAACAGGCTGGGAGGCAAGCAGGAGTAGACTGGTGACGATTGGAGAGACAATTGACAGCTCGGAAAGACGGTGACCGGGGCAGCGAGGGGTAGTAGCATCCCAACCTGCATCTTTCGTCAGGGAGAAACCCAACTAAGTTACAGAACGACCTACTGAGAAATACCCCCAGGGGAACCCTAGCAAACAAAAATCCATCCATCCATCCATCCATTTTCTACCGCTTATTCCCTTTGGGGTCGCGGGACAAAAATCCATACAAATAAATATTATTAAACTGATTAAATATGAGTTAACTGTAGACCCGGTTTGTTTCAGAAAATCTCCATTGGTATGATAAAGGGTCAACAGATGGAGTCTGAATGTCCACGTGAGTACAAATTGACACCTTATGTTTGATTTCATTGAAATATTTCATGCGGGTGGTGACCTAACTTTGTACATATCCCCAGGTGTAGAGGATGACCCCGACATCAGGGTGATGACGGCAGGGTCGACTCTGAGGAAGGTTAAATCTCGTTCCTGGAAAAAGCAACGCCATTTTCGACTCCTGGAGGACGGTCTGAGTGTTTGGTACAAGTCTCGATGGTTAGGGAAAGGCCACTCCACTTGTGAGTACATCTTTGCAGACCGTGATGCAACATGACTTGTTGTGGAAGTCCCATGATCATCCCTTACGGAATCTCCGTCAGAAGCCATAAAAAGGGCATACCTACAGCAAAACCATATTTTCTCGAAGTTCTTATTGCTTCTGTTCATGGTGTCGATTTGCCGATTCGCTCTTTTCCTGGTTTGTTGATCCCGACGTGAAACTCTCGTTTCAGTCTCAGTGAGCGAGGTCGAGGTCGTGCGCGAAGGCCACCAGTCGGAGGTCTTGCTGAGCATCGCAGACGAGTTCTCCGCGGACCTCTGTTTCACCTTGGTGTTTCACGGTCGCCAAGGCACCCTGGACCTTGTGGCCGAGTCCCCAGAGGAGGCGCGGGCCTGGATCCAGGGTTTGCGCAAGCTCATCAACAAAGCTCAAACTATGGATGAGAAACAGTGGCTGGATCAGTATCCTTCTATGGTTGAAGATCCGAGTTAGGCCTTTCGGGTCCACAGCTCAAAGAGCGTCTGTCCATAGAATGGTTCATGAAAACATTCTTGCTAGAGATCGACCGATTTATATGCGCCGATATTTGGCATTTTGACGTATATCGGTATACGAGCCAAATGTTCTATTTATTTAAAAATAAAATGTACTCTCATTGTCAATAATTCTCTCCAAATAAGTGCCGATCTTCAGCTCTCACTGGATCGGTTCGCAGCCGAGTGTGAAGCGACTGGGATGAGAATCAGCACGTCCGAGTCCATGGTTCTCGCCTGAAAAAGGGTGTAGTGCCATCTCTCCTCAAAGTCTTGTTCACGAGTGGGGGAAGAGTGGATCGTGATATCGACAGGCGGATCGGTGCGGCGTCTTCGGTAATGCGGACGCTGTATCGATCCGTTGTGGTGAAGAAGGAGCTGAGCCGGAAGGCAAAGCTCTCAATTTACCGGTCGATCTACGTTCCCATCCTCACCTATGGTCATGAGCTTTGGGTTATGACCGAAATGAGTTTCCTCCGCCGGGTGGCAGGGCTCTCCCTTAGTGATAGGGTGAGAAGCTCTGTCATCCGGGAGGAGCTCAAAGTAAAACTGCTGCTCCTCCACATCGAGAGGAGCCAGATAAGGTGGTTCGGGCATCTGGTCAGGATGCCACCCGAACGCCTCCCTAGGGAGGTGTTTAAGGCACGTCCGACCGGTAGGAGCCCACGGGGAAGACCCAGGACACGTTGGGAAGACTATGTCTCCCGGCTGGCCTGGGAACGCCTCGGGATCCCCCGGGAAGAGCTGGACGAAGTGGCTGGGGAGAGGGAAGTCTGGGCTTCCCTGCTTAGGCTGCTGCCCCCGCGACCCGACCTCGGATATGCGGAAGAAGATGGATGGATGGATGGATGGATAAGTGTTGATATGTGACAAGGCATTTATTTGAGTTTTTGTAAAAAACTCTTACGGAGTCACCCCCCCTTTCTTCTCCTTCTTGCAGTGTTGCTCACCTACAGTACGTCTCCTCCACTTACCTGTCAAAACAAAAAAAATTTGCAAGGAATTCCAGTTTTTGTCCTTCCTTTGACGCGCCACGATTCAATCAAATAACACGGCAGAGATGGATTGGACATACGGGCGACAGAAAAGATATCTCTGCCCCAAAAAATCCAAACTTTGTGTAAATATCTTGACAAATCGGAGACGTGGTACATAAGTAAAGTAGAGCAGGCAGCGGCTCTCACATTCTCATACTTTCTGTAACAGCCAGGAAGAAAGGGTGTCAGCCAGCTTGAAAAATGTCTCAACTATAATCTACGTAAAAAAGCCCAGAATTATTTTTATTTCGCAATATTTCAAATGTATCGAATCCATAAACTGTTATAAGATTGTATAAAATTGAGTAGATGGCGAGTTATTGTGATGTAGAGAAATCCATATTTTTACCAATTTTCCGAGGGGATTTTTTAGGGGTGTCCAAACTTCTTCCAAGGGTCACATATGAACATTTAAAACATAGTTAGTAAAAAATTTTTAAAAAATGCTAAAAACAGATGCTATACATATTTAACTATATAAATGTGTGTTATAAGCGGCTAAGCATATGATTATTAGTACCTAGCAACATAATTTCAGTTTTTTTCTCATTACATTAGAGGGTTTTTCTCTTTATGTGGAGGGGATAGGGTCCCCACGTCTGCGGTCCCCTCCAAGGTTTCTCATTGTAGCCCATTGGGTTGAGTTTTTCCTTACCCTGATGTGGGATCTGAGCCGAGCATGTCGTAGTGGCTTGTGCAGCCCTTTGAGACACTTGTGATTTAGGGCTATATGAATAAACTTTGATTGATTTTTTTCTTACATTTTTACTGTTTTTTTATTAGATTTTCCCCGCTCCCACGCTGTTGTAACACATGGCTTGGCATCGTCTTGTTGAAATAAGCAGGGGTGCCCCGTCTACCCTTGTTTTTAAAACACGTATTAAATGTGTTTGTGAAACTCCCCGATGTTTCTTGGTGCTAACGTAACCACAGCATTAGCGCCGCACAAAACAATATGTTGTACTGGTCCGACGTTTCCTAAAAAGTAATGTTTAAAAAGGTAAAAGTTGATTTTCAATACAAAAAATGATTTTCAAGGTAAAAGTTGATTTCCAATACAAAAAATGATTTTCAAGGTAAAAGTAGATTTTCAAGACAAAAAATGATTTTCAAGGTAAAAGTTGATTTTCAAGACAAAAAATGATTTTCAAGGTAAAAGTTGATTTTCAAGACAAAAAATGTTTTTCAAAGAAAAAAAAATTATTTTCAAGGTAAAAGTTGATTTTCAAGACAAAAAAAGATTTTCAAGGTAAAAGTTGATTTTCATGACAAAAATTTTTTTTCCAAAAAGATAAAGATAAACATTTTTTTTCAAAGAAAAAAATGATTTTCAAGATAAAAGTTGATTTTCAAGACAAAAAATGATTTTCAAGGCAAAAGTTGATTTTCAAGACAAAAAATTTTTTTCAAAGAAAAAAATGATTTTCAAGGTAAAAGTTGATTTTCAAGACAAAAAATGATTTTCAAGGTAAAAGTTGATTTTCAAGGTAAAAAATTTTTTTTTAAAGAAAAAAATGATTTTCAAGGTAAAAGTTGATTTTCAAAACAAAAAATGATTTTCAAGACAAAAAATGATTTTGAAGTCAAACGTTAATTTTCAAGACAAAAATGCTTTTCAAGGTAAAAGTTGATTTTCAAGACAAAAAATGATTTTCAAGGCAAAAGTTGATTTTCAAGACAAATATTTTTTTTCAAAGAAAAAAATGATTTTCAAGGTAAAAGTTGATTTTCAAGACAAAAAATGAATTTCAAAGAAAAAATTATTTTCAAGGTAAAAGTTGATTTTCAAGGCAAAACATGATTTTCAAAGTAGAAGTTGATTTTCAAGACAAAGAATGATTGTCAAGGTTAAAATTCATTTTAATGACAAAAAGTGGATTTCAAGATAAAAGTTGGTGCTAACGTAACCACAGCATTAGCGCCGCACAAAACAATATGTTGTACTGGTCCGACGTTTCCTAAAAAGTAATGTTTAAAAAGGTAAAAGTTGATTTTCAATACAAAAAATGATTTTCAAGGTAAAAGTTGATTTCCAATACAAAAAATGATTTTCAAGGTAAAAGTAGATTTTCAAGACAAAAAATGATTTTCAAGGTAAAAGTTGATTTTCAAGACAAAAAATGATTTTCAAGGTAAAAGTTGATTTTCAAGACAAAAAATGTTTTTCAAAGAAAAAAAAATTATTTTCAAGGTAAAAGTTGATTTTCAAGACAAAAAAAGATTTTCAAGGTAAAAGTTGATTTTCATGACAAAAATTTTTTTTCCAAAAAGATAAAGATAAACATTTTTTTTCAAAGAAAAAAATGATTTTCAAGATAAAAGTTGATTTTCAAGACAAAAAATGATTTTCAAGGCAAAAGTTGATTTTCAAGACAAAAAATTTTTTTCAAAGAAAAAAATGATTTTCAAGGTAAAAGTTGATTTTCAAGACAAAAAATGATTTTCAAGGTAAAAGTTGATTTTCAAGGTAAAAAATTTTTTTTTAAAGAAAAAAATGATTTTCAAGGTAAAAGTTGATTTTCAAAACAAAAAATGATTTTCAAGACAAAAAATGATTTTGAAGTCAAACGTTAATTTTCAAGACAAAAATGCTTTTCAAGGTAAAAGTTGATTTTCAAGACAAAAAATGATTTTCAAGGCAAAAGTTGATTTTCAAGACAAATATTTTTTTTCAAAGAAAAAAATGATTTTCAAGGTAAAAGTTGATTTTCAAGACAAAAAATGAATTTCAAAGAAAAAATTATTTTCAAGGTAAAAGTTGATTTTCAAGGCAAAACATGATTTTCAAAGTAGAAGTTGATTTTCAAGACAAAGAATGATTGTCAAGGTTAAAATTCATTTTAATGACAAAAAGTGGATTTCAAGATAAAAGTTGGTGCTAACGTAACCACAGCATTAGCGCCGCACAAAACAATATGTTGTACTGGTCCGACGTTTCCTAAAAAGTAATGTTTAAAAAGGTAAAAGTTGATTTTCAATACAAAAAATGATTTTCAAGGTAAAAGTTGATTTCCAATACAAAAAATGATTTTCAAGGTAAAAGTTGATTTTCAAGACAAAAAATGATTTTCAAGGTAAAAGTTGATTTTCAAGACAAAAAATGATTTTCAAGGTAAAAGTTGATTTTCAAGACAAAAAATGTTTTTCAAAGAAAAAAAAATTATTTTCAAGGTAAAAGTTGATTTTCAAGACAAAAAAAGATTTTCAAGGTAAAAGTTGATTTTCATGACAAAAATTTTTTTTCCAAAAAGATAAAGATAAACATTTTTTTTCAAAGAAAAAAATGATTTTCAAGGTAAAAGTTGATTTTCAAGACAAAAAATGATTTTCAAGGCAAAAGTTGATTTTCAAGACAAAAAATTTTTTTCAAAGAAAAAAATGATTTTCAAGGTAAAAGTTGATTTTCAAGACAAAAAATGATTTTCAAGGTAAAAGTTGATTTTCAAGGTAAAAAATTTTTTTTTAAAGAAAAAAATGATTTTCAAGGTAAAAGTTGATTTTCAAAACAAAAAATGATTTTCAAGACAAAAAATGATTTTGAAGTCAAACGTTAATTTTCAAGACAAAAATGCTTTTCAAGGTAAAAGTTGATTTTCAAGACAAAAAATGATTTTCAAGGCAAAAGTTGATTTTCAAGACAAATATTTTTTTTCAAAGAAAAAAATGATTTTCAAGGTAAAAGTTGATTTTCAAGACAAAAAATGAATTTCAAAGAAAAAATTATTTTCAAGGTAAAAGTTGATTTTCAAGGCAAAACATGATTTTCAAAGTAGAAGTTGATTTTCAAGACAAAGAATGATTGTCAAGGTTAAAATTCATTTTAATGACAAAAAGTGGATTTCAAGATAAAAGTTGGTGCTAACGTAACCACAGCATTAGCGCCGCACAAAACAATATGTTGTACTGGTCCGACGTTTCCTAAAAAGTAATGTTTAAAAAGGTAAAAGTTGATTTTCAATACAAAAAATGATTTTCAAGGTAAAAGTTGATTTCCAATACAAAAAATGATTTTCAAGGTAAAAGTTGATTTTCAAGACAAAAAATGATTTTCAAGGTAAAAGTTGATTTTCAAGACAAAAAATGATTTTCAAGGTAAAAGTTGATTTTCAAGACAAAAAATTTTTTTCAAAGAAAAAAAAATTATTTTCAAGGTAAAAGTTGATTTTCAAGACAAAAAAAGATTTTCAAGGTAAAAGTTGATTTTCATGACAAAAATTTTTTTTCCAAAAAGATAAAGATAAACATTTTTTTTCAAAGAAAAAAATGATTTTCAAGGTAAAAGTTGATTTTCAAGACAAAAAATGATTTTCAAGGCAAAAGTTGATTTTCAAGACAAAAAATTTTTTTCAAAGAAAAAAATGATTTTCAAGGTAAAAGTTGATTTTCAAGACAAAAAATGATTTTCAAGGTAAAAGTTGATTTTCAAGGTAAAAAATTTTTTTTTAAAGAAAAAAATGATTTTCAAGGTAAAAGTTGATTTTCAAAACAAAAAATGATTTTCAAGACAAAAAATGATTTTGAAGTCAAACGTTAATTTTCAAGACAAAAATGCTTTTCAAGGTAAAAGTTGATTTTCAAGACAAAAAATGATTTTCAAGGCAAAAGTTGATTTTCAAGACAAATATTTTTTTTCAAAGAAAAAAATGATTTTCAAGGTAAAAGTTGATTTTCAAGACAAAAAATGAATTTCAAAGAAAAAATTATTTTCAAGGTAAAAGTTGATTTTCAAGGCAAAACATGATTTTCAAAGTAGAAGTTGATTTTCAAGACAAAGAATGATTGTCAAGGTTAAAATTCATTTTAATGACAAAAAGTGGATTTCAAGATAAAAGTTGGTGCTAACGTAACCACAGCATTAGCGCCGCACAAAACAATATGTTGTACTGGTCCGACGTTTCCTAAAAAGTAATGTTTAAAAAGGTAAAAGTTGATTTTCAATACAAAAAATGATTTTCAAGGTAAAAGTTGATTTTCAATACAAAAAATGATTTTCAAGGTAAAAGTTGATTTTCAAGACAAAAAATGATTTTCAAGGTAAAAGTTGATTTTCAAGACAAAAAATGATTTTCAAGGTAAAAGTTGATTTTCAAGACAAAAAATGTTTTTCAAAGAAAAAAAAATTATTTTCAAGGTAAAAGTTGATTTTCAAGACAAAAAAAGATTTTCAAGGTAAAAGTTGATTTTCATGACAAAAATTTTTTTTCCAAAAAGATAAAGATAAACATTTTTTTTCAAAGAAAAAAATGATTTTCAAGGTAAAAGTTGATTTTCAAGACAAAAAATGATTTTCAAGGCAAAAGTTGATTTTCAAGACAAAAAATTTTTTTCAAAGAAAAAAATGATTTTCAAGGTAAAAGTTGATTTTCAAGACAAAAAATGATTTTCAAGGTAAAAGTTGATTTTCAAGGTAAAAAATTTTTTTTTAAAGAAAAAAATGATTTTCAAGGTAAAAGTTGATTTTCAAAACAAAAAATGATTTTCAAGACAAAAAATGATTTTGAAGTCAAACGTTAATTTTCAAGACAAAAATGCTTTTCAAGGTAAAAGTTGATTTTCAAGACAAAAAATGATTTTCAAGGCAAAAGTTGATTTTCAAGACAAATATTTTTTTTCAAAGAAAAAAATGATTTTCAAGGTAAAAGTTGATTTTCAAGACAAAAAATGAATTTCAAAGAAAAAATTATTTTCAAGGTAAAAGTTGATTTTCAAGGCAAAACATGATTTTCAAAGTAGAAGTTGATTTTCAAGACAAAGAATGATTGTCAAGGTTAAAATTCATTTTAATGACAAAAAGTGGATTTCAAGATAAAAGTTGATTTTGAAGACAACATTTTTTTTTTCAAGGCAGCACGGTGGAAGAGGGGTTAGTGCGTCTGCCTCACAATACGAAGGTGCTGAGTAGTCTGGGGTTCAATCCCGGGCTCGGGATCTTTCTGTGTGGAGTTTGCATGTTCTCCCCGTGACTGCGTGGGTTCCCTCCGGGTACTCCGGCTTCCTCCCACTTCCAAAGACATGCACCTGGGGATAGGTTGATTGGCAACACTGAATTGGTCCTAGTGTGTGAATGTTGTCTGTCTATCTGTGTTGGCCCTGTGATGAAGTGGCGACTTGTCCAGGGTGTACCCCGCCTTCCGCCCGATTGTAGCTGAGATAGGCTCCAGCACCCCCCGCGACCCCGAAGGGAATAAGCGGTAGAAAATGGATGGATGGATGGATCTATTCATGTTTCAATTTTTTATTTTTTTTTACTGCAAACGAATATCAGCTCCAAATTCCGGTTATCGGTCACCTTGACTATTAATATTCGGTAAAAAAAAAGCCACATCGGTCGATCTCTAATTCTTACTTCCTTTAATGACTTGAGTCACTCAGCCAACTTCTAATCCAAGCTTCCTTGACAATCTGTCAGGTGGGTCCGGGACTGGTTTCACAAAGCTGACAAAAACAAAGACGGGAAGATGAACTTCAAAGAAGTGCGGACACTGTTGAAGATGATGAACGTGGAAATGAATGAGGACCATGCGTTCCATCTCTTCACGGTATTATTTGGATGATTGACCCACTAACGTGTGTGTTATAGACCGAGGTCTTCTCCTTGGTTTACAGATGGCTGACCAATCAGAAAGTGGCTCTTTGGAAAGCGAGCAGTTTGTCCTCTTCTACAAGATGCTCACCCAGAGGGATGAGGTGTGGAGAGTGTTCCAGGACTACTCTGGAGACGGAGAGAAGTTCATGCTGGAGGAGCTGGAGAGCTTCCTGAAGGTGGAGCAACAGGAGGGAGAAGACATCGCCCGACATGCCCGGGAGCTTATCGACCGATATGAACCATCGGAAACAGGTCGTCAGTTATTAACCTTCAACAGGGGCCCGTGACTCCTAGGGGTCTGCATAGGTACTGGAATGGGGTTGCAAATTGTTGTGGAGAGAGTGTTTTGCATTTTTCCCATCATGCTTTGCAGGGGATTTAAACAGGTGTAATTTTGAATTATGTGTTGTGCTTGGACATTTTCTTTTATAACATCCACACAGTTCAGTGTACAAGTTGTTACGCGTGACCATGTGTGTTGACTTTTTCTGTTAGTTTATTTGCCCCATGAGTGGGGAAGGTTGTTTGGATTAGGTCATATATCAAAATGTTGTGCTGTGTACACATCAAGGCACAATTAATGGTCATTAACCTAAATGTCCACGGGACAGTGGCATGCAGCAATTATACTGTCAGATGTTTAAAATTAGTTCTTGTTAATCGCACTTGGCCCACGGGCCGTAGTTTGGACACCCTTGAAATTTAAAATAAAAACATATTAGCATTTAAGATAGCTAGTGATTAGCTGGTGCAAGCTGCCAACTAGCTGTCAGTTAGCGATTAGCATGCCAGTTTCCGGCTAATACGATTTTGGCGCTCACTGCCTTCCACATTTTTCATCCGATTCGAACCGTTCCAACTTCAAACTGTTCAGCCTATTCGGGAATCACAGGCTTTCTCATTGACAAATTCTAAAAATTCCCAGATTTCCCAGAATTCCAGGTTTTCCGGGACATTTTTCCCATTCAAAATGAATAGGCCATTTTTTAAACTTCCACCATTTTCACATTTTTCAACCAATTCAAACCATTCCACCTTCAACACATTCCTCTCATCCTGGAAATTTCAAGTTAAAAAAATTCCAGGAATTCCCTTTTTTTTCAAACCCTTTTTTCTGGCAACAACTCTTCCCACATTTTTCAACCCACTCCAACCGTTCCACCGTCCAAACATTCCTCTTAATCAGGACAAAAACTAAGTTGTTTTGTGAACTGGAAAAATTCCCGGTTTTCCTGGAATTCCTTAAAACCATTTGTCAATTAAAAATGTTACTACTTCAGAACATTCAAGTCTTTTAACATTTTCCCAAAAATTCCCGCTTTTCCCGAAATTCCCAAATTTCCATGAAATTCCCATCAAAGTTCCACAGCTCCCTAACATTGTAGTCTGTCCAGTCATTAGGTACAGTTCCCCAATATTGTAGCCTGTCCAGTCATTTGGTACAGTTCCCCAATATTGTAGCCTGTCCAGTCATTAGGTACAGTTCCCTAATATTGTAGTCTGTCCAGTCATTTGGTACAGTTCCCCAATATTGTAGCCTGTCCAGTCATTTGGTACAGTTCCCCAATATTGTAGCCTGTCCAGTCATTAGGTACAGTTCCCTAATATTGTAGTCTGTCCAGTCATTAGGTACAGTTCCCTAATATTGTAGTCTGTCCAGTCATTAGGTACAGTTCCCGAATATTGTAGTCTGTCCAGTCATTAGGTACAGTTCCCTAATATTGTAGTCTGTCCAGTCATTTGGTACAGTTCTCCAATATTGTAGCCTGTCCAGTCATTTGTTACAGTTCCCCAATATTGTAGCCTGTCCAGTCATTTGGTACAGGTCCCCAATATTGTAGTCTGTCCAGTCATTAGGTACAGTTCCCTAATATATTAGTCTGTCCAGTCATTTGGGACAGTTCCCCAGTATTGTAGTCTGTCCAGTCATTAGGTACAGTTCCCTAATATTGTAGTCTGTCCAGTCATTTGGTACAGTTCCCCAATATTGTAGTCTGTCTAGTCATTAGGTACAGTTCCCTAATATTGTAGTCTGTCCAGTCATTTGGTACAGTTCCCCAATATTGTAGCCTGTCCAGTCATTTGATACAGTTCCCCAATATTGTAGTCTGTCCAGTCATTTGGTACAGTTCCCCAATATTGTAGTCTGTCCAGTCATTTGGTACAGTTCCCCAATATTGTAGTCTGTCGAGTCATTTGGTACAGTTCCCCAATATTGTAGTCTGTCCAGTCATTAGGTACAGTTCCCCAATATTGTAGTCTGTCCAGTCATTAGGTACAGTTCCCTAATATTGTAGTCTGTCCAGTCATTTGGTACAGTTCCCCAATATTGTAGCCTGTCCAGTCATTTGGTACAGTTCCCCAATATCGTAGCCTGTCCAGTCATTTGGTACAGTTCCCCAATATTGTAGACTGTCCAGTCATTTGGTACAGTTCCCCAATATTGTAGTCTGTCCAGTCATTAGGTACAGTTCCCCAATATTGTAGCCTGTCCAGTCATTTGGTACAGTTCCCCAATATTGTAGCCTGTCCAGTCATTAGGTACAGTTCCCTAATATTGTAGTCTGTCCAGTCATTTGGTACAGTTCCCCAATATTGTAGCCTGTCCAGTCATTTGGTACAGTTCCCCAATATTGTAGCCTGTCCAGTCATTAGGTACAGTTCCCTAATATTGTAGTCTGTCCAGTCATTAGGTACAGTTCCCTAATATTGTAGTCTGTCCAGTCATTAGGTACAGTTCCCGAATATTGTAGTCTGTCCAGTCATTAGGTACAGTTCCCTAATATTGTAGTCTGTCCAGTCATTTGGTACAGTTCTCCAATATTGTAGCCTGTCCAGTCATTTGTTACAGTTCCCCAATATTGTAGCCTGTCCAGTCATTTGGTACAGGTCCCCAATATTGTAGTCTGTCCAGTCATTAGGTACAGTTCCCTAATATATTAGTCTGTCCAGTCATTTGGGACAGTTCCCCAGTATTGTAGTCTGTCCAGTCATTAGGTACAGTTCCCTAATATTGTAGTCTGTCCAGTCATTTGGTACAGTTCCCCAATATTGTAGTCTGTCTAGTCATTAGGTACAGTTCCCTAATATTGTAGTCTGTCCAGTCATTTGGTACAGTTCCCCAATATTGTAGCCTGTCCAGTCATTTGATACAGTTCCCCAATATTGTAGTCTGTCCAGTCATTTGGTACAGTTCCCCAATATTGTAGTCTGTCCAGTCATTTGGTACAGTTCCCCAATATTGTAGTCTGTCGAGTCATTTGGTACAGTTCCCCAATATTGTAGTCTGTCCAGTCATTAGGTACAGTTCCCCAATATTGTAGTCTGTCCAGTCATTAGGTACAGTTCCCTAATATTGTAGTCTGTCCAGTCATTTGGTACAGTTCCCCAATATTGTAGCCTGTCCAGTCATTTGGTACAGTTCCCCAATATCGTAGCCTGTCCAGTCATTTGGTACAGTTCCCCAATATTGTAGTCTGTCCAGTCATTTGGTACAGTTCCCCAATATTGTAGTCTGTCCAGTCATTAGGTACAGTTCCCTAATATTGTAGTCTGTCCAGTCATTTTGTACAGTTCCCCAATATTGTAGCCTGTCCAGTCATTTGGTACAGTTCCCCAATATTGTAGCCTGTCCAGTCATTTGGTACAGTTCCCCAATATTGTAGTCTGTCCAGTCATTTGGTACAGTTCCCCAATATTGTAGTCTGTCCAGTCATTAGGTACAGTTCCCTAATATTTTAGTCTGTCCAGTCATTTGGTACAGTTCCCCAGTATTGTAGTCTGTCCAGTCATTAGGTACAGTTCCCTAATATTGTAGTCTGTCCAGTCCTTTGGTACAGTTCCCCAGTATTGTAGTCTGTCCAGTCATTAGGTACAGTTCCCTAATATTGTAGTCTGTCCAGTCATTTGGTACAGTTCCCCAGTATTGTAGACTATCCAGTCATTTGGTACTGTTCCCCTATATTGTAGTCTGTCCAGTCATTTGCTACAGGTCCTTTATATTAAAGTGTGTCCAGTCGCTAGGTACAATTCCCCAATATTGAAGTCTGTCTAGTCATTTAGTGCAGCACCCCAATATTGTAGTTTGTCCAGTCATTAGATATAGTTCCCCAATGTTTTAGTCTGACCAGTCATTAGGTGTAGTTCCTTTGTATTATAGTCTGTCCAGTCATTAGGTACAGTTCCCCAATACTTTAGTCTTGCCAATAATTAGGTACAGTTCCTTAATATTGTAGTCTGTCCAGTCATTTGCTACAGGTCCTTTATATTAAAGTGTGTCCAGTCGCTAGGTACAATTCCCCAATATTGAAGTCTGTCTAGTCATTTAGTGCAGCACCCCAATATTGTAGTTTGTCCAGTCATTAGATATAGTTCCCCAATGTTTTAGTCTGACCAGTCATTAGGTGTAGTTCCTTTGTATTATAGTCTGTCCAGTCATTAGGTACAGTTCCCCAATACTTTAGTCTTGCCAATAATTAGGTACAGTTCCTTAATATTGTAGTCTAACCAGTCATTCCGTCTCATGTCCATATTGCAGGACTAGGAAACCCTCTAAGTAAAGTACACTGTGAATGTTGACCCTCTCTGTTTACTAATAGTTGCAAATGCACATCTGGAGATCACTGTATGTCTCATCTTTCTTTATCCAGCCAAGAAGCAAGGTACCATGTCCCTGGAAGGCTTTCAGATGTACCTGTGCTCTCAGGAGGGCTCCATATTCAGACCAGAACACCTGGCCCTCTACCAGGACATGAGCCAACCACTTAGCCACTACTTCATCTCCTCCTCACACAATACCTACCTTCTGGAGGACCAGCTGCGGGGCCAAAGCAGCCTGGAAGCATACATCCAGTAAGCCCTGCATCTTCTAAACATTCAGTAGCTTACTGTAGATGTAAAGTGGTACCTCGGTTTTAATACGCCTTGAATTTAATACCATTTGGTTTTAGGCTAAACTTTTACCAAAAATATGTCCCAGTTTTCATACACTGTTCTAACACAGAGCCGAAACATTGTAGCATACAGTAATAGTCCAACTAAAGAAGTCATAGCAAAAGTGCGGAGGTTGCGTTCATGGGTCTGTTCTTCTTCCACTCTTCTTATTGCAGAAGTGATGTTAAATGCACATTTTACATGCTTTCTGCATATAAATGATTCCCTATAAAAAGGGTTTTAAGTCTGTGGTGAATTATACCGTGTACTATTTTCTTATATGATTGTGAAGTAGCATGTGTTTGTATTTGGTCACAGAATCCTTTACAGGATTATTCTACTAAGGAAACGTGCCCTTAGATAGCTTCAAAAGTGCACAAAACTCTCCAGAAAGTGGTGGCTCTTGCCCCCAGGAAATTGGAATCCTATAGGAATGCAGGTTAGGATTTTAGGAGGAAGTGTAAAGACATTAGCAACATCTGGTAGGAAGCCCTCACAAGTAGGAGTAGAGGATAAGGGTCGGTGGTCACCCGACTTAAACCGATCACAGGAAATAGGCTGACTGACCAAGCAACAAACTGGGTGTTGTCCAAACTGGACGATCCCGAGGATAAAACAACAAAGAGTAACTGTCTTCATGTCAAAAAGGTACTTAAGGACAGTTGTCCAAGAAGAAAGCAGAGGAGTGATCAGGCCCACACTTTTTGGCTCATCACCCTTCACACGACAACAAGTCAAAAGCCAAGATGCCACTGTATCAAATTGCCTTGATATAAACAAAAACGGACAGTTTGGATTTAAGTACAATGAGTCAACTTACATGCAACCAATCTGATTTCATGCTGGAAAAAATCAATTTGGAGGTTTGAAATAAACACAAATGTAATTATTTCAAAAAACACACATACCATTCAGTCATCATATCAAACTAAATAACTACAAGATCAAGTCACTGTAAAAGAGTTGATGTGTGTGTGCACACAGGGCCCTGAAGAGAGGCTGTCGCTGTGTGGAAGTGGACTGTTGGGACGGCAGCGACGGGGAGCCAGTGGTGTATCACGGTCACACGCTGACTTCCAAGATCCTCTTCAAAGACATCATTGTAAAACTCAAAGAATATGCATTTATGGTATGATTCCAACAAAACTGTGTTTTTTTTTGACAATTCAAATAGTTGATTCTGAAAAAACAAATTATGAGGTATGTGTTTCGTTTGTTTGTCTAGAACCCCAGAATGCAGAGACAGGATAAGGCATGCAGAAATGATCATACCCCATTAAATACAACTAAAACTAGTGCAGCTAGGGAGTGCACAGCAAAACAAACAAAAGAGCAATTAGGTAGAGTACAGAAAATAAAACAATTGTGGAGCTCTGGAGTGCAAGAAAGCTAACACATTGAGTAGCGTAGCCACAAAACAAAGAAGCAAAATAGAGTTTCAAGCAAAACACAAGCAAGAGTACAGGGCTGGCATATAAAGCATACCGATTGGCAACCAGGAACAGGTGTGTCCTGAATGCCAATCAGGCGTAGGTGAGGTGCCCAGACTGGAGAATACTGGGGGGGAAAAACAGGCAAAGAGTAAATGGAAACCAAAATAGGAGCTCTGGACAGAAAATAAAACAAAATATAGGAACAGATTTGTTCTACAGTATGTACTTACCAAAGTCATATTGGGAACTGCTTGTTTTTGATTCCTAAACAAAACATTTTAAAGCAAAAATTCTAATTTTTTCAAAGCAATCTACAATTCAGATTCAATCACAGAAAAAAACTATCTACTTTATTTAAACTTTGTGTCGTTTTCTTCCTGTTGTACAGACATCAGACTTTCCAGTCATCTTGTCCCTTGAGAACCATTGTGGTGTGGAACAACAGACGATAATGGCCAAGCACCTTAGCCAAATCTTAGGTGACACACTATTGAGGAGCCTTTTGGATGGACAGGCATCTCAGAATCTCCCTTCTCCACAGGTCAAACAACTTCCTTCCATTTCAAACAGTGAACATACGACTGCCATCGCTATACAAACACACAAACATTACTGTACAACAGAGGGGTCCTAACTGTTTCCACCGAGGGCTACATATTGACATATCGATAGGATGCTAGGGGCCATTCTGATATTCAATATTTTTAATTTTGTAAAAACAACAAAACAGAACAAAAAAACTGTTTTAGATACTGTAGATCCCCACTATTCACAAGGGTTAAAGATACTGTAGATCCCCGCTATTCACAAGGGTTAAAGATACTGTAGATCCCCACTATTCACAAGGGTTAAAGATACTGTAGATCCCCGCTATTCACAAGGGTTAAAGATACTGTAGATCCCCGCTATTCACAAGGGTTAAAGATACTGTAGATCCCCGCTATTCACAAGGGTTAAAGATACTGTAGATCCCCACTATTCACAAGGGTTAAAGATACTGTAGATCCCCGCTATTCACAAGGGTTAAAGATACTGTAGATCCCCACTATTCACAAGGGTTAAAGATACTGTAGATCCCCACTATTCACAAGGGTTAAAGATACTGTAGATCCCCGCTATTCACAAGGGTTAAAGATACTGTAGATCCCCACTATTCACAAGGGTTAAAGATACTGTAGATCCCCGCTATTCACAAGGGTTAAAGATACTGTAGATCCCCACTATTCACAAGGGTTAAAGATACTGTAGATCCCCACTATTCACAAGGGTTAAAGATACTGTAGATCCCCGCTATTCACAAGGGTTAAAGACACTGTAGATCCCCGCTATTCACAAGGGTTAAAGATACTGTAGATCCCCACTATTCACAAGGGTTAAAGATACTGTAGATCCCCGCTATTCACAAGGGTTAAAGATACTGTAGATCCCCACTATTCACAAGGGTTAAAGATACTGTAGATCCCCACTATTCACAAGGGTTAAAGATACTGTAGATCCCCGCTATTCACAAGGGTTAAAGATACTGTAGATCTCCACTATTCACAAGGGTTAAAGATACTGTAGATCCCCGCTATTCACAAGGGTTAAAGATACTGTAGATCCCCACTATTCACAAGGGTTAAAGATACTGTAGATCCCCACTATTCACAAGGGTTAAAGATACTGTAGATCCCCACTATTCACAAGGGTTAAAGACACTGTAGATCCCCGCTATTCACAAGGGTTAAAGATACTGTAGATCCCCACTATTCACAAGGGTTAAAGATACTGTAGATCCCCGCTATTCACAAGGGTTAAAGATACTGTAGATCCCCACTATTCACAAGGGTTAAAGATACTGTAGATCCCCACTATTCACAAGGGTTAAAGATACTGTAGATCCCCGCTATTCACAAGGGTTAAAGATACTGTAGATCCCCACTATTCACAGGGGTTAAAGATACTGTAGATCCCCGCTATTCACAAGGATTACATTTCAAGAACTCATCCACACCAAACCCATAAACAACCACTGCTATATTATGCCTCACACAGTAATTAAGCACATTTTAAAAACAATTACAGTATAAAGTATGGTCCTCACAAAATGTGCAGTCCTACAACATGTCTTGTCAAAGCATCTTAAAAAATGTGTGAATTGGCTAGTGGTACAGTGTCCACAAGGGTTAGGAATCTTACAACAACTCACGATTTGATTCCGATTCTTCGGGTGAAAATCTGATCTAGAATTGATTCTTGATTTAAACCGCAATATATTATTCGGTATAAATACATTTTCAAAACAGGTCACAAAAGCTCTTCTTGGCTGTATGACATATACACGGGAGTAAGCGCTCAGATGGCCTAAAAATCATCTTTGAAAATAATGAATCAATGTCGAATCGGAATAAAAAAAATCGCAATTCGAATGTGAATAGATTTTTTTGAGCACCCCTAGCGTCTACTGCTGGATTCATACATGCATCTCTCTTTTTTTGCCTGCCGATAGCGTCGTCAAACTACTTT
Organism: Nerophis lumbriciformis; assembly: GCF_033978685.3. Lineage (NCBI taxonomy): Eukaryota > Metazoa > Chordata > Actinopteri > Syngnathiformes > Syngnathidae > Nerophis > Nerophis lumbriciformis. The sequence goes on from NC_084578.2 coordinate 10,892,427, forward strand.
CAGTTCAAGTCAGCATAAAAAAAACACTGTTTACAATTTAAAACAGGAAAGACATCGGCAAATATGCAAGGATCTGCTGAATTTAAAGACACACTTTTTGGGTCATCTTTATGTTACAGGTGACAAAAGGATTTTCAGTATCAACTTTTGTCATTTGCATTAAAGATTTTTGCTCTGTTTTATTCATTTTGTGGATGTTAATTATATTTCCGCAATGGATGATGTTTGATAAGAAATTATCGAGTTCGAGCCAATTATCGAATCCTCTTATCGAACCGATTCCTTATTGATTCTCTTATCGAATCCAGATAGGTTGTTGTATATGGAAAAAAAACACACACTATTTGGTTTAACAAAAGCTCACTTTTATATTATAAGAAAACAATTAATTAAATAAATAAATATTGACTGTTGTTACCCCCCTAAAACATAAAATAAAATAAATAAATATCACTATATGATCATTATAGGTGTATAAATAATAATATAGTGTTAAATAAAATCAGTCCCTTGGGCACGAAACTGAAAATAACACAGCTCTCCAAAAAGTGCACTTCTGCTGCTATTGGAACATCCTTCTGGGGTCCATCAGTGTGGCCTCCTCCAGGAATGACTCCACGACACCTTTCTCTAACCTTCAGGTTATGTACGGCCTGAACATGTTTCATCATGCTTGTTGTACTTCCCCCCTTACATGAGAGCGAAGCCTGGCAATAATTGCAGATAGCCGTTTCCTCGTCGTATTTTTTCGTAAAATGAAGCTATGCCTTGAGGCGTTTTTTTCCGGTCCATTGTTGTTGCTGCTTCTGTATCTGCCGCCTAATGACTGAGCTACGTCATTAGGCGTCACAGGGCATTTCCTGTGGGACGGGATTCGTTCCCAGGGATTCGAATAAAGAACCAACTAATTTTCTTTACCATAGTGGCCTCGATAACGGGAACCGGTTCCCAAAAAGGGATTCGAGTCCACGGAATCGGTTCTTTTCTTATTGAACGGTTCTTTTCTTATCAAACAACCGGGAGAACCGGTTTCGAACATCATCCCTAGGCCAATAAAAAACATGCTACAGGCTGCACTTTAGAGACCCGTGCATTCCAAGATTTAAATGTTACTTTGTCAATACTACTCACTATGTATTAGTATTTACCAACATAAAGAGTGATGAAATGTTAACTAGCTCATATTGCACATTTGTCTTTTTCATGCTGCGTTTACATCTTGCACTGCTAAGACAGACACCTTGAGTTAGCCGTTATGTACATGCAATAAAACAAACACCCTGATTGTTGAATTTGAACATTGCAGTTCTTAAAAGTTAGTTTCAAATTACTTTCCATTGGCAGACAGCACTTAGAGAATCAATATTAAAATGATGGTGCATGAGTCTGTGTGAGTGATAACGCGCATTCATAATCCAAAATGTGTTTTAGTGCCTGCATGAGACAGTAAAGTGCAGGAAGGTAGTACACCCTTGAGAGTACTCCAATCTATTCACAGTCCTACATGCAGCACATAACACTAATTCTAAACTCTTGTTAAAATCTGAAGGAGATGAAAGGGAAGATTTTGTTGAAAGCCAAGAAAATTGCTGGTCAAGAGGACGAAGCTAATGCAGATGATGTTAGTGATGAAGAGGATATGTCCACCGGTGGTGCTGAGAACCGATCTCTTGAAGACCTAACGGCACCTGAGACTTTGAACCACCACGAGAAGGTAAACATGTTGGCGAACCTTCATCTAGCCACACATCTAAGACTCCTTTAGTGAGTAACACATGACTAAAAACATGACGTGAAAAGCAATAGTTACAAACAATAAGACGACTCATGATTAAAAGACTAACACATAGTTAAGGTCTTTCAAAGAAAATACATCATACAAAGACGATAAGCACAAAGAAACAAATCAGAAGTGTTTTCCTGATCAATAGGACTTGAGTTAACGCTTGTTTTTGTTGATAGGTCAAATATCTGCAGTTTTACATAGTTTGATTTGCCAGACCAAGCAGTCTTTGCTCATCATAGATCTGTTTCTATAGGTCGTTGCACGGAAAGCCGTGTCCAAACTCTCGAGGGAGTTGTCCGATTTGGTGGTTTACTGCAAGAGTGTCCATTTCCATGGTTTTAAAAGTGCTCCTCTGAATTCCAAATACAATGAGATGTCTTCGTTCTCTGAGTCTAAGGCCAAGAGGCTTGCAAAGGAAGCAGGTAACAATGTACTTTGTATTTGATGAATGGTAACATACTTTTCAGATTTTTATGTGCACTTCGAGGTCCCATGATGCCTTCAACAGAACAAAAAGTAGAATAATCTGATATGTATGTTGTGATGATTTTTTTCCCCAGGATCAGACTTTGTGCAGCATAATTCAGTACATCTAAGCAGGATTTACCCTAGTGGCCTTAGGACCGACTCATCTAACTATAATCCTCAGGAGATGTGGAACTTGGGGTGCCAGATAGGTGAAGAAAATGTTTAGTTTTGCTAATTCAATCTATAGAAAAAAAATGTGCCTGTCTCGCATTACATACTGTATATCAAATGTCTTTCTTCTCCAAAGTGGCTCTGAACTTCCAGACAGCAGGGCTGGAAATGGATCTGAATGATGGGCTTTTTAGACGAAATGGCTCCTGTGGCTATGTGCTTAAGCCTCGCTTCATGCGAGATAGTAACACAAAGTTTGACCCGGAGAAACCGGAGGAGCAGCCAGGCTACAAACCATTACGCTTATCCATTCAGGTAAGAAGACTGAAGCATGGTTTTTCAAATCTTTCACAGAAAAATGACCACTTCACCAATTAAAAAAACATTCAGACCACCTACTCTCTATATCCAAAAACAATCAACAGAGGGACGAATACATATACTACTAATTTAGTAAGTTTACCCCCCGACCAAGGACATCCAATATTTTATGATAGTTTCTGTTTACTTGGCAAAATAATTGAAAAAAACATTAAATAAAAGTTATAAATTATTTTCTATTTGATTAAGTGAAATAAGTATTTGATCTCTTATAGACCGGTCATGTGCCCATAAAAACTAACAGATTTGTCACGGTCAGCGGACTCAATTGGAAAGACAGAAAATTCCGTGCTGCTCAAAAAAGTTTCTTCCACAACCACTCGGGGAACCCAAGAAGTCAAAAGTACTACATATAAAGTAACAACAATGTCCAAATTGAAAAAAGAGAAAAACACCAAGAGCATGAAAATAATGACTAGCTTAGAGCAGGACACACCACAAATGACCAAACAAAAGTGAGACAACAACATGAGAACTAAATACACAGACTAATTAGACAACTCAATTTTCCTGGACTAGACACAAGACAAAGGAAAGCGCTGATTGGAGGAAACGAGGTCAGAGCAAGACACGGGTGCAACTCAGGACACAAACGAGCACATGCTGAACAAAACACAAGACAACCAGAAATAGATCATGACAGTTCCCTCCCCTAAAAAGTACGAAAACAAGAACATCCATCCATCCATTTTCTACCGCTTATTCCCTTCGGGGTCGCGGGAGCCTATGTCAGCTACAATCGGGCGGAAGGCGGGGTACACCCTGGACAATTCGCCACCTCATCGCAGGGTCAACACAGATAGACAGACAACATTCACACTCACATTCACACACTAGGGCCAATTTAGTGTTGCCAATCAACCTATCCCCAGGTGCATGTCTTTGGAAGTGGGAGGAAGCCGGAGTACCCGGAGGGAACCCACGGAGTCACAGGGAGAACATGCAAACTCCACACAGAAAGATCCCGAGCCCGGGATTGAACCCAGGACTGCTCAGGACCTTCGTATGGTGAGGCAGACGCACTAACCCCTCTGAACAAGAACATGTCCAAACTAAAAAAAAACAGGATAGGGGAAGGAAGGCCTTAGGTTCAACATAAAAAAGTAGCAATCACAAACAGGAGGAGGAATCATCTAGAGTAGTGATTCTCAAACTGTGGTACGTGTTGCATTAGTGGAATGCGGGCTCCATCCAGTGGTACGCCAAAGGACCAGCTTAATTGCCGTGAACCATCCAGGGTCCAGCAAGGATAGCAAGGTCAGCAAAGTAGAGACCGCTTAGGGTGCTTGGCCAAGGAAGGGTTGGAGTTGGGATGGGTGGAGGGAGGTCAAAGAGTCAAGATTTATCTTGTAATGGTCAACTGGCTGGAACCGGCTGTGAAGCTAGGACAGGAACTGAAGACATGGCGAACCGGTAGGTCACAAGGGGCAATCAGCCCTCAGCCGTGGGTCGCTGAAGCCACATGGCTAAAAGGGAAAGTTAACTGGTGAGAAGCTACACTACCGGACTTAAGACCAGATGACAGACTTTCACCAAAAAAGACTAAGGCGAGACAGACACATGAGGTGAGACAGGGTGCGGGTGAACAAACCACGACTGCGCTCACTTGGGCTAAACGGGTTTCCAAGTAAGAGTTACATTTCCATTTCTTCGTCCGGTCGCACTGTCACGGTCAGGAAGGTGGTGGCAAAGTGGACTCAATTGCATGGAAGGAAAAAGCAAGAGTAAAGTGCTGCTCAAAAATGTTTATTCCAAAACCACAGGGGGAACAACAAAAACAAGAAAACCAGAAACAGATCGTGCGACAAAATAGTTCTGTCCCTTTAGAGAAGTACTCCACCATCATGGGCAAGACCAACAAGTTGAAAACAACCTCAGAGAGAGATTGGAGACCAGCACCACCTGGACTGGGCTACAAGGCCATCAGCAAGAAGCTTGGGGAGATAGAGGCCACACTTGAGGTGGAAACATTCTGCTTTAGTGGAGTTTCTATGCTAGAATCTTCCACGAGAAGCCTCAGCCAGAACACTAAAAGATGTGGATTCAAGAAGACTCATCCTAAAGTGGCCGAGCCAGTCTTTGGACATGATTTCCATAGAAAATCTGTAAATGTAGCTGAGACTTCCAAGACGCCCACGTTTTGGAGAGTACCGGTACCTGTAAAGAGTAGTGGATCAAATTTCCTTTTGAGATGTGCGAATCACTGGTGACCAAGAAAGGGTTGACCTCTGTGCTTCTCACAAAGTACTAAGACATATTGTACTTTGGTATCAAATACATATTTCAGTATAATTTATAACCTTTATTTAATGCATTTTCAGGAGATTTTGCAGGTATTCTCCTTTTGTTGAAATAAACCCATCATTAAAGAAAGAAGAAATCGAGTACTTAATCTCCCACTGTACAGACATCAAAAGTGATACCCAAGTTTTTTACTGTTTTGAATTTTTCAAACAATAGTTACTTCTTTATGCTCTTCAATAACAATTCATCCATTAATTTGAATTTCAGTAAACATTAAAACATTAGCTAAAACTAAAAATTAAATGACTAATAATTACTTTCAGACCACTTCAGGTTTTTCTGGGGACCACCTGGGAACCACGCTTTGTGATCTATTGGAGCCTTTTCTCTTGCCAACACCATTTCATACAACAAGCAATGTTCTGTAATAGAAATCAAAAATAGAATCAAAAACAGAGATTTCAGTTGTTACTTTTTTGAGCGGAGTATGTTCATTTTGCTGGAATATAGTCATACTTGCCAACCCTCCCGGATTTTCCGGGAGACTCCCGAAATTCAGCGCCTCTCCCGAAAACCTCCCGGGACAAATTTTCTCCCGAAAATCTCCCGAAATTCAGGCATTCAGAAATTCACAATATAAACAGCATACCTGCCCAATCACGTTATAACTGTAGAATGATCGAGGGCGAGTTCTTGGTTTCTTATGTGTGTTTATTGTTAGGCAGTTTCATTAACGTCCTCCCAGCGCGGCAACAACACACAACAACAGCAGTCATGTTTTTGTCCACCGTAAAGCAGTTCGTCTGCCGTAAACAGCAATGTTGTGACACTCTTAAACAGGACAATACTGCCATCTAGTGCATTTGATGAAAGCACTTTTGTGCGTGCCACACAGCAATGCATCATCAGAGAGGGTGTTCAGCATGGTTCGAAAAATAGTGACAAGAGAATAGAATAAGGATGGACAATTCAACCCTTAACTCAACAATGAGTAGATGAGTGTTATGTGTGTATATATGTGTAAATAAATGAACACTGAAATTCAAGTATTTATTTTATATACATATATATATATAAAATAAAATATATATATATACGTATATATATAATAAAATACATATATATATATACACGTATATATATATATAAATATATATATATATATATATATAGCTAGAATTCACTGAACGTCAAGTATTTCTTATATATATCTATATCTATATATATGTATGTGTGGGGAAAAAAAATCACAAGACTATTTCATCTCTACAGGCCTGTTTCATGAGGGGGGTACCCTCAATCGTCAGGAGATCTATATCTATATATATATGAAATACTTGACTTGGTGAATTCTAGCTGTAAATATACTCCTCCCCTTTTAGCCCCCCCCCCCCCCCCCCCCCCCCCCCCCGAAATCGGAGGTCTCAAGGTTGGCAAGTATGAATATAGTCTAGTCAAACACGTATGTGTATACTCTTTTTAAATGGTTGATTATGTATTTTAGACTATATTATATACTTATTGGTTTTAATCGTGGCAGGAACTATCATGAGATAATACAATACAACTCCCAATAGGTCACTGATTTAGGTTTCTAAGGACCCTATGTTTTGTTAATCAGGTGATTAGTGGGCAGCAGCTACCAAAGGTGAACCAGAAAGAAGGCTCTATTGTAGACCCTTTGGTCAGAGTCGAGATCTATGGCGTGCCACAGGACCAGACTAAAGAAGAGACCAGTCACATCAACAACAATGGTAAAATAACGCTGGTTTATTTACACTTGTAATTTTGACACTTCATCCCAGTGGTGCCAAAACTGTTGCTTCTCTTCTTCCAGGTTTTAACCCCGTGTGGAATCAAACTCTGAATTTCGTCATCCATACTCCTGATTTGGCCTTGGTTCGTTTTGTGGTAGAAGATTACGACAAGACATCCAGAAATGACTTCATTGGACAGTACACGCTCCCGTTCACATGCATCCAATCAGGTGAGCAATGCGTGCACCAGAATCCATAGCAGCAGTCGACTGCTCAATGCTATCCGACATTTTGTTGAAAATAAGCTCCATCTTTGTTATAGGGTATCGTCACATCCATCTTCTTTCAAAGGATGGAACGGCCATCCCTCCGTCCTCATTGTTTGTCAATATCAGTATCTCGGAACTAACATGAAGAACGTGTGGCCAGATGTTGTCACCATTCCAATCAGCGAGCACTGGGGTTTTCACCGACCTTAGAAAAAGACTGCATTGGGATCATTGGGATCTGTCCATCAAGTTTGAACTGTTTACCCTGTTCAGCGTCGCAGAGACTGGAGCCTATCCCAGCTGATTTTGGGCCGACTAAACCATGGACTGGTCGCCAATTACAGAGTTCACATAGCGACAGAAAACCATTTGACTGAGGGGGGACTGAACCGACACCGCCTGCACAGACATCCGGGGAGTCAAACTCTCGACTCAAAATAGGCCTTTTCCACAAATACAAGACTGCAGAGTTATTTTGGCAAATGGTAGTGATTCCCAAACACTGTGCCGTGAGAGACCAGGTGTGCCATTGGAAATTATCCAATTTCACTTAAATGGTCCGAAAATGATTGATTACAAATACTGTATCTTTGTTCATCTACAGTATGTATGTCAACAACGTATATCCATTATTCATTGTTTTGCTTAGTGGCCGTGAGATTATTCTAATGTAAAACATGGGCCTTGACTCTATAGAGCAAGGATGTCAAACTCCTTTTCTTTGAGAGCCACATCACAGTCATGGCCGCATTCAGAGGGCCGCTTGTAACAGTAAATAATATATGAATATTAATGTATAAGGATTGGCCTCATTATATTATTACACAATTGCCTATACATTTGATGATATTACTTTTATGCACACTGTAAAAACAACCCAAAGATTTTACAGTAAAAACTGTAAATTGAATTTTACTGTAAATATTAAGTGTTTTTTACAGCATATTACTGTAAATTGAAAAACACAATACGACTGTTTGTTTGACCGTAAAAAACTGGCAGCTCAGTTGCCAGAATTTTACTGTAAAAATGAACAGCCGTTTGACAGCATATTACTTTAAAATGAAAAACGGTGCCACTGTTTTTTACGGTAAAATTCTGGCAACTGAGCTGACAGTTTTTTACCGTCAAATCTACGGTTGTATTACGGTGTATTACTGTAAATAGAAAAACAATACGATAGGTTTTTTTTACAGGAAAAATTACAGTCAAATTATGTTTTTACTGTGTATTACTGCAAATGAAAAATGGTACCACAGTTTTACTTCATGGTAAAATTCTGGAGACTAAACTGCCGTTTTTTTCAATGTAAAATCTACAATAGTTTTTACGGGCAATTACTGTAAATCAGACCTGGTCACATTAAGGCCCGTTAAGCTTTTCAATCTGGCCCGCTGGACATTCCCCCAATTTTTTTTTAGCTCTTTAAGATGGAAACTGTAGCTGCCATTATGATGTGCAGTGATGTTTTCAAATGATCGTAAGTCTTAAACTATACAAAGTATTTCAATGGTTGGAATCTGCGCTTTTGCATGATATACTAGTTACTATGGTAATCTAATTAGTTACTATGGTAATCTAAGTCACAGCAGCTCAGACGAGGCACCAAGAAGTGTGGGTGGGGAGCGTTTCCACAGAGTGGTCAGCCTGAAATGCGGGTGTCAGGGACAGACGCGGAAGGAGATTTTTACAACAAAGTTCTAAAGCTTAGTGATTTTTCAGATCGTAGGTTTTTTTTAACCCTTCGCGTTCATTTTTCGCGAGGTTTGTTGCATTTTTGTTGCGTTTCGCTTGATGGTAAAATATGTCAACCGAGAGGGGGTGTTGTCAATATTCAGAGTTTTATCGCTCATAGTTAATATTGTAAATCCCACATTCTTTATTTTCATGTACATTCTGGGTGTCTCATTCAGTAAAAAAAGGTAACATTTAATTTTTTACGGTGTATTACTGTAAATGGAAAAACAATACCAGTTTTTTGGACGGTAAAGTTCTGGCATCTGAGCTGTCAGTTGGTTTTTTTTAAACACAAAATCATTGTCATTTTTACAGTGTAGATTTTGATGGATAACTTGCTTTGAAATCACAAGTCAAGCATATATATTTAAGTATTTATTTTTATGTTTACAAAAAATGTTTGGAATGTATAATACTTTTTGCAATATTAGATAATTTTATCTTTTAAAATGTATGCAATTGCATGCTGTACAAAATGGAAAGAATGAATACATTCAGTAAGAAAAGACATTATACTTTGTTGACGCGTGTAATTTCCAGGCTTTCACGGTTCATATAAAATGATGTGGCAGGCCAGATTTGGCCCCCAGGCCTTGAGTTTGACACCTGTGCTATAGAGAATGGGAAGTGCTTGCCTGAGGAAATATGTTATTTAAATTCCAATCAGATATTTTCAAACCATTGTTAAAAAAAAACAATTGTGATTTGTTTTATGTCAGACAGTACATTTCGTCAAGGAAGAGAAAACCTATTGTAAAACTACATTTTGCATCTCATTTTCCATATTGCTTTGTCCTGCCAAAAGATTTAAGTTGAGTAGAGTCTGTGCAGTTTATACTAGTTATTCATAAGACAAACATTATTGCCTTGCTTGGGTATGTACAAGGTAAACATGCCTGTTTTGCCTTTAAATATAAATCCAAAGTGTTGACGGTATGGAACACAATTAAAAAAGAAATGGAATGCACAAACCTGTCCTAGCCTCAAATGTACTAGCTTGTAAAACCTTTTTCATTCACTTGCTTGACATATGGATACTTTGTGTACAATGCTGTATAGCCTTAACATGTAAACAAATGTCATTAATTGTGAATTGTCGATCACTGCTAAACAGTATCGTTATGCATCCAAAATATATGCTGGTCATTCAATCAATGCAAATACAAAATAAATAAATAACAAGCACAAAATGTAAAATGACATTGTATATTAATGAATAAAGCATTTTGGCTAAAACAATCGACATTTAAAAACAGATCAGTGATTCTCAAACTGTCGTACGTTTACCACTAGTTGTACGCCAAATCATTAAAGTACAGTGTTTTATTTTCCTATATTCAAACACAGTGTTACTCTTCAAACTGTGTGTAATGTTACAGTTACAGTGGCCAAAACATTTTAAATATACTTCTTAAATAAGACCTTTGACGTGTTTTTAATGAATACTTAGGCCTACTACGCTGCTGTATCCTAATGTCGGTTATTATGGTGGTATTTGCAAAGCCAAGGGTATTCTGCAGTGCTACTTGGTAAAAAAAAAAAGTTTTGAGAACCACTGGTCAAGATAATATGTTGTTGGATATGCCTTGGTGTATATTTTGCTCCGCAGTACCGTATCATAATTCATCTTTTGAAAATGTATACTGTAAAAAAATAAATAAATAATAATAATAATAAAAAAATAATAATAATAAAAAAATAAAAAAAATAAAAAAAATAAATATATATATATATATATATATATATATATATATATATATATATATACACACACACACATATATACACATATACATATATATATATATACAGGCCAAAATTTGGACACTCCTCATTCAATCCCTTTTCTTTATTTTCAAAGAGTTTCAAGCACACCTGTGAAGTGAAAACCATTTCAGGTGACTACCTCTTGAAGCTCAAACTAGAATATAAAACATGTTTTCAGTTATTTCACCTTTTTTTGTGAAGTACATAACTCCACATGTGTTCATTCATAGTTTTGATGCCTTCAGTGACAATCTACAATGTAAATAGTCATGAAAATAAAGAAAACACATTGAATGAGGTGTGTCCAAAACTTTGCCCTGTACTGTATATATATGTATATATATATATACACACACATATACACATATACACATATATATATATATATATATATATATATATATATATATATATATATATATATATACACATACATACATACATCCATCCATCCATCCATCCATCCATCCATCCATCCATCCATCCATCCATCCATCCATCCATATATATATATATATATATATATATATATATATATATATATATATATATATATATATATATATATATACATACATATATATATATATATATACAGTATATATCTTGATCAAGGCTTGTCTGTCTATCTGTAAGAAGGACAAGCTGTACAAAATGGATGGAAGTCATCACCGCTATTTTCTTTCTAAACACGGTAGAAAATAAATTTCATTAACATTATATAGATTCACCCAGTCACACCTTTAGGTACACCTGCACACTCACCAATCGATTCAGAGTGCATAAAAAGGCTGTTTTTAGCAGAATTTATGTCATGTCGCACGTCTATGTTATTATGCACATGCCATGATTAGATAAAAATAATACTTTACCTTTTTCTGCATTTCCAACAGTATCCAACACTGTGACAACATTTATTTGTCAGAAAAGACGTTATTCATCGAAGGTCGCCTTTAAGATACTGTGATTGTCTTCAGTTTAGCATCCGTTCCTCAATGTTTCGTCTTGTCCCTTTGTGTTATGTTCTTGTCATTTCTGCCTCCACGACTACACTGTCATTCAGAGTTCCTCGCAAAGCCTCCTTCAGGGTGAGGCTGCCAGCCTCGGAGTCTCGTACCACGCCCTGCTCCACCGGCATGTCTGGGTGATGGCGCCGTAAATGCTTGATGACTTGGAACTTTTGCTTGGCTCTGTAGGAACAATGGCTACAGTGAAACGGCTGCTGTTTGGTGTGCGAGAGGAAGTGATGCCTGAGGCCGGCGGGCCAGCGGAAGGCCTTGTGGCACGAGCCGCAGGTGTACGGCCGTTGGTCACTGTGCTGCCGCTGGTGAGTCTTTAGGATGAAACTCGTCTTGAAGGCTTTGCCGCATTTCTCGCAGACGTAGGAGCGCACATCGCAGTGCTGCGTGTCCCGGTGTGTACGGAGGGCATCTGCTCGGTTGGTGCGGTAATTGCATTGATCGCAGGCATATGGCTTCTCACCTATGACAGACCAATATTGTTAAATTCGTTAAAACGTTAAACCCACATACTTAAGTGTTGAATAATCATTCTTTAAAACGGTCGAAACCATACATTTCTGATATGCCTTTGAGAAAAAAACTATCTAGAATAACTTTAGAGACATTATCACACATCAGCATCACCGTCAACGTAAACTGGAAGTGAGGGTTCACACACGTGTTTCAGCGCTACCTGAGGACAAATTTGATTGGGCAAAGTTTGCGGTAAATACAAAACCCAAAACTAGTGAAGTTGATGTGTAAGTTACCCATGCCTTGGGCACTAAAACACCCCCATACCATCACAGATGCTGGCTTTTCAACTTTGCGCCTATTACAATCGGGATGGTTCTTTTCCTCTTTGTTCCAGAGGACACGACGTCCACAGTTTCCAAAAACTATTTGAAATGTGGACTCGTCAGAACACTTTTCCACTTTGCATCAGTCCATCTCAGAGCGAAGCCGGCGACGTTTCTGGGTGTTGTTGATAAATGGCTTTCGCTTTGCATAGTAGAGTTTTAACTTGCACTTAAAGATGTAGCGACAAACTGTAGTTACTGACAGTGGTTTTCTGAAGTGTTCCTGAGCCCATGTGGTGATATCCTTTACACACTGATGTCATTTTTTGATGCAGTACCGCCTGAGGGATCGAAGGTCCGTAATATCAGCGCTTACGTGCAGTGATTTCTACAGATTCTCTGCACCTTTTGATGATATTACAGACCGTAGATGGTGAAATCCCTAAATACTTTGCAATAGCTCGTTGAGAAATGTTGTTCTTAAACTGTTCAACAATTTGCTCACGCATTTGTTCACAAAGTGGTGATGCTCGCCCCATCCTTGTTTGTGAATGGCTGAGCATTTCATGGAAGCTGCTTTTATACCCACTTATGGCACCCACCTGTTCCCAATTAGCCTGTTGACCTGTGGGATGTTCCAAAAGAGTGTTTGATGAGCATTCCTCAACTTTCTCAGTCTTTTTTTGCCACTTGTGCCAGCTTTTTTGAAACATGTTGCAGGAATCAAATTCCAAATTAGCTAATATTTGCAAAAAATAACTAAGTTTTCCAGTTCGAACGTTAAGTACCTTGTCTTTGCAGTCTATTCAATTGAATATAAGTTGAAAACGATTTGCAAATCATTGTATTCTGTTTTTATTTACGATTTACATGACGTGCCAATTTCACTGGTTTTGGGTTTTATAGACAAAGTTGTGTGGTAGAGGATCATTTTTGTAAATGTGTATGATTGCAATATTCAATGGGGGGGCTTCTGACTATTACTTGGTATGAATATCAAAAACATTCTGCCTTACCAAAACAGATCTCACCTGTGTGCTTGGTCATGTGGTATTTCAGTTGAGTGGCCCACTTGCATTTGTATCCACACTCTGGACAAAGGTACTTCTTCTCCTCTTGATGAACCCTCATATGCAGCTTGAACAGTAAAGTAAACCAAATGTTTGTCAGAGTACGATAAAGAGTTGACATGTACACCAATAGGGCTCGAAAGGGCACTTGATTTCGCGATGTATTGCGCAGCCACGGACGTCATTTCTGCTGGCTAAAGATTTTGTTTACATGGCGGTACTGTTTAGAGAGCGAGAATCAAATTGGATGAAGATGGACCAAACAAACACAAGATTGGCAATAAAAGTTAGAAAGCGTGTCGTACTGACTTCTTCCGGACGCAACGACAACACAATCAGTAATTATTTTCAAGTGCACTGAGATATAAAGTACACAATATCAGTTTTTGTGCAATTCAAGCACAAAGTCTGCTCTGCTGTGTTTAGGGAGCCTCCTTGGCAAAAGCTGACCAAAGTTCTGCGGTCTGGGTTGATGCCGACGCGAAGCTAGGATTTTTAGAAGGTGCACGCAAGGTCTGCGGGAGGGTACGCAGGGATAGGGGGCAAGTTACCAGCTTGGCTAACCTTAACAGATTACTAAATGCTACGTGTGTCCCTGCGCACTAGTCTCACCGTCAGCTGTTAAAAAAGCACATTGTAAGTTTCGCTGCTCAGAGCAGATTGTATTGTTGAAAATCAGCCTGCAGTTCATTGTCCACATTACAGTGATTAGAAAGAGGTATCATTAGTGCTTTCAAGACATTTCATTTTTGAGTTATCGGGCCAATATCTTAAGATCCACTCTTGCTTCACTCGGTCCGGAGAAGTCAAAGCTCTCAATTTATCGGTCGATCTACGTTCCTATCCTCACCTACGGCCAAAATGAGTTTCCTCTGTCGGGTGGCGGGGCTCTCCCTTAAAGATAGGGTGAGAGGCTCTGTCATTCGGTAGGAGCACAGAGTAAAGCTGCTGCTCCTCCACATCGAGAGTAGCCAGATGACGTGGCTCGGGCATCTGGTCAGAATGACCCCTGGACGCTTCCCTAGGGAGATGTTTAGGCACGTCCGACCGGTAGGAGGCCACAGGGAAAAGCCAGGACACGGTGGAGAGACTATGTGTCCCAGGTGGCCTGGGAACGCCTTGGGATTCTCCGGGAAGAGCTGGACCAAGTAGCTGGGGAGAAAGAAGTCTGGGCTCTTCTGCTCAGGCCACTGCCTCTGCGAATGTGCCAATCTCTTTTTAACTTTACCATATGAAACAGAAACTTCTGAAAATGCCGTGAAGACACCAACACAAAGAAAAGAACAAGCCAAGAAAATAAGCTACTCACAGGCCCAAAAACCCCACAATGCATTCCATTTACTACCTCACCCTTTCAAGCCCTATTGCAATTTAGTAATTATGAATGAAACAGTTACTAGATTTGAGGTCATTAGCTAATGTCTGCAAGTTGAATTAAATATTTTTAGGTTAATGTGTTTTAATAATAATAATATCACTATATACACATACCTTCAACCTTGAGGGATCAATGCAGGCGTAACTACAATGCTCACACCTGTAAGGCTTCTCTCCAGTGTGTATGCGAACGTGCCACGTCATCTTCTGCTTGTTGCCAGTTGAATACTTGCAGTCGCTGCATTTGTACATGCGCTTGCCTCCGTGGGAGCGGAGATGCTGCTCCAACACCAGCGGATGCTGACAAGCGAACGGACAGTTGCTGCACCTGAGAGGCTTATCCAGCAGAGACCCCTCCTCGTGCTCGTCCAGAAGGTGTCGGGCGAGGAGCTGCCTCGTTTTACTCGCAAAAGGGCAGAGCTGGCACTGATGTGTGATGTGGATTCTGCGCGGGACCTTGATGCTTTTTTTTGTCTCCAAAGACTCCTTGCAGGTGGTGCCGTTCATTTGTGGGTGTTTGCCCTGCTGGTGCGTCCTCAGTGAGGTCTCGTTGCTACAAGTGTAGTCACACTGGTTGCATGAGAAAAGCACAAGGAGCTGGTGAACACGTTTACAGTGGTTTCTCAGAGCAACTTCTGAACTGAAGCGAGCTTCACAGTGAGTGCAGGTATGACGCATTTCTCCTGTGTGGCATCTGAGGGTGTGTCTTCTCATGTCGTCAAGTGTGTAGCCGCTGTAATCACAGAGCGGACACGTCTGAGAGGGTTGTTTGTCGTGGATGCGCAACTTGTGTTGACGCAGTTTGGTCAACGCTCCGAAGGTTTTGTCGCAGACGTCGCAGGCGTGGCGCCCGATTCCAGTGTGAAGAGACTCATGTTCTTCCAGGCGATAGCGCCTCGTGGTGGTGAAAGGACAGTATTGGCATGTGTGAGGTGCAACGCCTTGGGCCTCACTTTTATGGTCCTTCTCAACTGAGATTGTCTCATTTTCTTTTTTTCGTAACCGCTTTTGGCAAATGGAAATGTGTCTGTTCACTGTTGCAAGCCTGACTGATGAAAAACTGCACAGGCTGCACATGAATTTTCCACTCTGGACTGGAATGTCTTCTTGTTGAGCCTTTGAAGGCTTTTTTGTCAGTTTGTTGCTCTGCTGAGGATTTGACTCAGTGGACGTAGAGGCGCTTTCAGAATCTGTTAAATTACATGAAGATCCATCCTGTTTTTGTCGAAGAAGGCATTCCTCATTTACTTCTGAGGAAATCCTGTTTTGGTTTGTTAGGATTTTGTCATGGGAATGTGTCGCTCCCCGCTTTTTGGATATTTCTGGACCCACAGCACAGTGGTCTTCTGTTTGTGCGACCGCTTTGCCAATGAAGGTTGTGTTTTTTTTTGGAATTGCAGCGCATTTCCTGGCAATGTGGCTATTAAGGCCCCGCCTCTGTTTGAACTGGGCACCACATGCCTGGCACTCGTGATGTTGTGTTCTATCACAACACAGCAACGGAGAGTGCTGCTTTAGAGTCTTCTTCTTTTTTGTAATACAAGACAATTTGTCACAACCATCTTTAGTCGGCACCACAAGCATCTGGACTCTTCCCTCCAAAACCATAGCTTCTGATTGGTCCTTATCTCGTGTCCTCGTGGGTTTCAAACAAGACTCTAACAGGGGGGGCTTCACATGGGAAGATTCTGAACTGCCACAATCATTATCCAATTCTAGAGTTTCCTGCTCTGACTCATAATCGTCAGCAGCTAGACTTTGTTTGCCTTCTTCATTAACCCTGGGAAGCTTGTCTGCCTCTGATGAGTGTGTAGATAAAATGGTGTCTTCTTTTTCTAGGGCTGATTTACTGCTGTGTAAAGGGGGTGTCATGTGAGCGGTTGCGTCCTCCTTTTGCAAAAAAGCAGTTTCATAGTCAGCCGTTAATGCTGTCAAAACAAGAGTGCAGTACTCAGGGCTGGTGCCAGGTGGCAGGCTATCCGATTTCCCTTCATTGGAAACCTCTTTACGGCAAACTTCATCAGCAGCCAGTGATTCAACACCTTGTGAATTAGCTTCAGGACCTTCACTGGCAAAGTAATCCGCTGGAGCTTCTTCAGTACACTGCTCAGATCTCTCATTGCCTGTTAGTGACTCATTGTGGAAATCTTGTGACATGCTAGATGAATTCCTTTCCCTTTCTTTTGCTGCATAATTCTTCAGCCAGGTTTGGTCCCCGGGTACGTATCCATGGGCTTTCCTCTTGTGTAAGAAGAGGCTGATGCTACTGAAGGAGGAATAAGGACAGAGAGCGCAGCAGTACTGTTTCAGCCTGGTGTGTTTACAATTCTCGTGATTTTGAAGGGCTTGCCGAAAACATGTGGTGTATGTGCAGTATTTGCACTTGTATACAGATGCTTGTTTGCCCATTGCAGAATGTTTTGCCAGCATGTGATTCCGGAGCTCATATTTGCGCTTACAGGCGTACGCACAGATCTCACACATCAGTGATTTGGCTTGATGTCGTAGTTTGTGGCTGTTGAGCTGGTCCATGCGGTGACAGCGATATGGGCACTGATCACACTCATACCTAGAAGAGGAAGAAGGTATTTTGTCTTAAAAAATAATATGAATTCCACATTGTGACCACCAATGAAGGTGTTTACATTAGCGCGAGTTTGAGTTTTCTCACTTTTGTACAGCTCCTAGGCTACTTTTTTGGCATATCAACCTGGATTGTATCATTTTTATGTTACGGTGGCACATGCAGTTAACAAGCTTGGCATCCATAAAGATGTCAGGTTAATAAGAAAACTCTTTATCCACTCTGGGAGGCATTTATCCCCCCCAAAATGGCAGATTTGGCTAACCCCAAAATGCAAACTGTTCCTCCATGTGGATAGGGCTTGAACCAGGGGTGTCCAAACTTTTTCCACTCAAAGACACACACTGAAAAATCTAAGCCATTTTGATATTTCCATTTTCAAAAACAATACAATATACAGTATATATATATTTTTTAAACCTTTAGAGTTCCCCTCAAGTTTGGTCCCCGGGACCAAGAAAGGTATCAGTCATAAAAATGTCAGAAATATGTCATACATATATCTATATATATACAGTATATATATATATATCACCTTCAGGTTGTCGATTTAAAAAATGTTTTAATTAAATTTATTTTTTATTTTTATGTTTCAATCCCTTTTTGTCAAAACCCTGTTTTTATGACAAATACACAAAATATGCAATAATTTCCCCAAAACCTTTTTAAAGTGAATATCTGATGTGAAGTGATAGGAGCCTTAAATAGGTTAATAATTCATAACAACACTGATTTTGATTAATTATTAGTTTTTAAGTAATGACAGTTTAAAAAAGAAAAAAAATCCCACTAAAATTCTTGGGCCCCACTCACAAAAGTGTTAAAAATACGTCATACATTTTTTTATTTTTTACTTTCAACGCTTGAGCCTCTAGATCAACTTTAGATCTTTTGCTGATTATAAGTTATTTGTTTTATTCCCTTTTTGTCAAAGAAAACTTTGTTTTTTAAATGTCAAACCCACAAAATATGCAATATTTTCCTCAAAAAATATTACAGAGGGAAATATTTGATGTAAAGTAATTGGAGCGTCAAATAGGTCAATAGTTCATAACAACGTTGATTTGGATTCAAGATTATTTTTTGGAGCAATGGCAGCTCCAAAGAAAATTAAAGTCAACATTGCAACTTTTTCCCGTTACATTTAATTTGTTTGCTCTTTTATTTGACTTTTTAATTAATAAAAAAAAAAAAGTATTTGTAGAACGTTGGACATTTTGGACACCTCTGGCTTAAACGGTTTATTGGTGACAGCTAGGATATGCTCTGAGAATATGGAGCAATTGCAAACTATTGTGCAAACAAAGTGGCATTTAAAGGGTATATTTATAATTTTATAATTATGGCAAGCACAAATGTTACGAAAAAACATTAAAACATTCCTTATATTGCAGATTCTGCCTGTAACCGGCCGTTTTTTTGGCCACAACATAGATAGTCCAATTTTAAAAAAGCCATAGTTCATATGGCAACACATAGCATCAGAGATTGACACTGTTCACTGATTTTTTGGAAAGTGTATAGTCTTGGTTGAGTGCTTTGCTTTTTGAGTGCTTTTGTATCTATTATGTAGCACAGATTGTAAATATTCTTGCTCGCCCACCCATCAGGAGAAAACTGATGGCCAGTGTCTAGCAGACCACTTCAGTTTCCAGACATTAAACAGCAAACCAAGTCATTAGTGGAAGACCTCCTCTCCTTAATGAACCACGAAAATGTGGTGCATGCGTCCTATTAATAAAAAGTATGTGTAATTGAGCATTCCGAGAATGTTAAGATGATAGAAGGCTAAGCAACAGCAGCTGGGTTATTGATTCAACTGTGCATCAGACTACATGTAAATGGAGGAGTGTCTTCCATAAACAAGCACATCTCACAGAGGCCTCGACCTATTTAGAATTACGCTGCCATCTACAGGACAGTTTTGTAACAACAAAGATAATCAGCCTAGGATTCGTTACATTTTGATAAGATGATAGACAAAGAAAAATCCTATTTGCCCATCAAACAATTTTTTATTTTAGTTTTATCTGTCATGATCTCTTATGACAATTATTAGTTTCTGGTATTTTCTTTACAGTGCTCTTATTTATTTCTGCCATATCCTGTGTGCCTTCTTTTGCCACTATTTCTCTTGTCTGCGCGCTGGCTCCCACACCTCTACCTGATTAGCAATGGACATACCAGTTCCTGGTACACTAATCAGGATGCTTTACATGCCAGCACTGTCCTCTTGACTTCCGTGCCGTTTGCTTTGCCTTGTACTTAAATGTGCACAGTTTATTTTATGCTTGCATGCACTATTTCTTTATTTTTGTTAATAAATGCATTTTACTTGCACTTCGCCTACCGTTTCCGGCATCCTGTGGTCACGACCAATAACATTCACATGGAAACTTAACATTAGGTATGTAACAGTGTCAAATCTCACAGTACGATATTATTGCGGTATGTATCCAAAAAAAAAAAGCTTGGTAAAAATGCCATAGTGTGTAAAATGAAATATCAAGAATGTTTAGTATAAACACACTTACTGTAATTGAACAAAAACATGTGTTAAAATGTTCTTGTCATATTTATTACGACAAACTAGTATTTCTAAGTGCTGGCTTCAAGTATCTTTTCAGTTTGAGGGTTTATGAGGTGGCGACTTGTCCAGCCCTGATTTCCGCCCAAGTGCAGCTGGAATAGGTCCCCCCTAGAGATGTCCGATAATGGCTTTTTTGCCGATATCCGATATTGTCCAACTCTTAATTACCGATTCCGATATCAACCGATACCGATATATACAGTCGTGGAATTAACACATTATTATGCCTAATTTTGTTGTGATGCCCCGCTGGATGCATTAAACAATGTAACAAGGTTTTCCAAAATAAATCAACTCAAGTTATGGAAAAAAAATGCCAACATGGCACTGCCATATTTATTATTGAAGTCACAAAGTGCATTTTGTTTTTAACATGCCTCAAAACAGCAGCTTGGAATTTGGGACATGCTCTCCCTGAGAGAGCATGAGGAGGTTGAGGTGGGCGGGGCTGGGGGGACAGGGTTTTTTGGGGGAGTAGCGGGGGGTGTATATTGTAGCGTCCCGGAAGAGTTAGTGCTGCAAGGGGTTCTGGGTATTTGTTCTGTTGTGTTTATGTTGTGTTACGGTGCGGATGTTCTCCCGAAATGTGTTTGTCATTCTTGTTTGGTGTGGGTTCACAGTGTGGCGCATATTTGTAACAGTGTTAAAGTTGTTTATACGGCCACCCTCAGTGTGACCTGTATGGCTATTGACCAAGTATGCCTGGATTCACTTGTGTGTGTGAAAATCCGTAGATATTATGTGATTGGGCCGGCACGCAAAGGCAGTGCCTTTAAGGTTTATTGGCGCTCTGTACTTCTTCCTACGTCCGTGTACCACTCCGTACAGCGGCCTTTTAAAAAGTCATACATTTTACTTTTCGAAACCGATACTGATCATTTCCGATATTACATTTTAAAGCATTTATCGGCGGATAATATCGGCAGTCCGATATTGTCGGACATCGCTGCTTTTTAGTTTACTCGTATTTCCTGCGTTTAACATTTTTTTGGTGTTTTCCCGCCGTGCGGTGCGGTGAGAGCGCTTGGCTCTGTGTCGGCTTGGAAACGCTCGAAACGAAAGTGGCGCGCTTCGCTTTGCATGAATGCAGACTTTCTTACCTCCGCCGAAGAGGTTATGTTTTGGCCTGGGCTTGTTTGTCTGTTTGCGAGCGACATAACTCAAACCATTTATTGACAGATTTATTGTCCAAAAAAGTATTCCTTTTATCTATGAACACCCTTTACTTCCTGCAACGTTAAAATGCAAGAAAAAAACTACACTCAAAGCTGATCAAACAAAACAGACATCATCGTCATGGACCCACTAACAGCGGAAGCCAGCTCTCCAATCAGCTAAACAGACTCAATAAATCCATAGTGACGTTTTGGTGAATTTACAGAGGAATTTGTGAAACTAAAACAATACAAAATGAATGCCATTGTAAGTTAATAATACTAACACAGACAGTCATATTTTGTTTTAACATATTAGCTAATGCTAACGACGCTAGCTTCAATACATTACAATAGCACGTACAAAATATGCATGAAAACACTCCTACAGACATCACACATGGGACGGTTTAGTAAGTAAGAATTGTGTTGTTTTAGTTGTATTGTAAAACTTACAAACGTTGCTTGGAGTGATGAATGAAGAATCCATACGAGTAAAAACGCTATAGACGATTAGACCAGTGTTTTTCAACCTTTTTTGAGCCAAGGCACATTTTTTGTGTTGAAAAAATCCAGATGGCACACCACCAGCAGAAATCATTAAAAAATTAAACTTAGTTGACACTAAAGAGTTGTCGTCACAATTGTTGGATATGACTTTAAACCATAACCAAGCATGCATCACTATAGCTCTTGTCTCAAAGTAGGTGTACTGTCACCACCTGTCACATCACACCCTGACTTATTTGAACTTTTTTGCCGTTTTCCTGTGAGTAGTGTTTTAGTTCATGTCTTGCGCTCCTTTTTTGTTGGCTTTTTCTCTTTTTTTGGTATTTTCCTGTAGCAGTTTCATGTCTTCCTTTGAGCGATATTTCTCGCATCTACTTTGTTTTAGCAATCAAGAATATTTCACTTGTTTTTATCCTTCTTTGTGGAGACATTGTTGATTGTCATGTTATGTTCGGATGTACATTGTATTTGCTCCACAGTAAGTCTTTGCTGTCGTCCAGCATTCTGTTTTTAATTTGTAGCCAATTCAGATTTAGTTTTGTTCTGCATAGCCTTCCCTAAGCTTCAATGCCTTTTCGTAGGGGCACTCACCTTTTGTTTATTTTTGGTTTAAGCACTAGACACCTTTTTTACATACACGCTGCCTCCCACTGTTTTCGACATCGACAAAGCAATTAACTACCGGCTGCCACCTACTGATATGGAAGAGTATTACACGGTTACTCTGCCGAGCTCTAGACAACACCGGCACTCAACAACAACACATAATTTGCAGACTATAATTACTGGTTTACAAAAAATACTTTTAACCCAAATAGGTGAAATTAGATAATCTCCCACGGCACACCAGACTGTATCTCACGGCACAGTGGTTGAAAAACACTGGATTAGAAGATGGAATGGTTGTATTCCCGGTTGTAAGCTTTAAACAGCAGGAAACACTGTCAACACTGACCCAACAGCATCGACAGTGAGCGAACTTGTCCAAAAGATGGCGCCATAGCACAAACAATAACATACCATTTTAGTGTCTTTGCATGTGTTTTATGAGAACTATTTGCATTGTGGCCGTCTGCGAAGAAAAATCCACAAATTAGCTAAACCAATTCATAAGCCGCAGGGTTCAAAGCGTAGGAAAAGTAAAAGTAACGAGAATTTACAGTAAATATGTACTGTATATGGAGTATCATTGTTGATGATGTCTGTGCATTGTGTGTGATGTTACACTGACCAAAATTATTAAATATACTTGTTATATAAAACCTCTGTCTTGTTTTTAATGAATACTTACTGTAGGCCTACTACGCTACTGTATTTCAATGTTGGTCATTTTGTCAAAAGTTGGAGGACCACTGGTTTTATGTATTTACATCATGATGACAAAAGCTCAAGTAATAAAGGCAACACACTACCTGAGCTCTCCTGCATGCTTCCTCATATGGACGTTTAAGTAGTGTTTCCATTTGGTGACGTATCCACACTCGGCACACATGAAGTTCTTGTCGTCCGAGTGTGTGAGCAAATGTTTTGAGAGGTAGGAGACATCTCGGCATCGGAAGTCACAGAGGCTGCACTTGAAGGGCTTCTCACCTTGAAAAGAGTAAAAAGCACAGGTGTCAAACTCAAGGCCCTGCCACTTCATTTTATTTGGCCCTCGAAAGCCTGGAAATAATATGTATCAATAAAGTACTGTAACTTTTCTGACTAAATGTATTGTTTCTTTCTATTTTGGCAGGAAAAAAATATATGTGCTCCATGTAATCGCAAACTATGTTAACTTAAATATTGTCTAATTATGCAAAAATATATTATCAAACATTCAAACCATTTTTTAAATAGAAACAAATACTAATAATAATGATTTCAAAGCAAGTTATCCCTCAAATAGTGCAATGTAAAAATAGCAATAGATTTCATGGTAAAATTGTGAAATTTACAGTGTTTTTTTTACAGTAATTTTCTCTAAGTGAAAAAATTTTACTTCCATCCATCCATTTTCTACCGCTTATTCCCTTTGGGGTCGCTGGAGCCTATCTCAGCTACAATTGGGCGGAAGGCGGAGTACACCCTGGACAAGTCGCCACCTCACTTTTTTTACTGTAATAAACTACAGTAATACATTGAAAAAACTACAGATGTTGATTTGCGGCAAAACACAAACTGGCAACTCAGGTGCCAACATTTTACTGTAAAATTGCAGTTTTTTTAATTTACAGTAAAAAAACAAATGTACATTTCTGGCAACTGAGCTGCCTTTTTTACCATAAAAACAGCAGTACTGTTTTTCCATTTACAGTAATATACACTCCATTTTGAGGGGAAATTATTGCAACTTACCATATTTTTTATTTTTTATTTTTTTAAAACTACTAATAAAATGCATACAAAAATTGTGTAATAATTAGGGGTGTCCGATAATATCGGACTGCCGATATTATCGGCCGATAAATGCTTTAAAATGTAACATCAGAAATTATCGGTTTCAAAATTATCGGTATCAGTTTCAAAAAGTAAAATTCATGACTTTTTAAAACGCTGCTGTGTACACAGACAAGTACAGAGCGCCAAAAAACCTTAAAGGCACTTCCTTTACATGCCGGCCCAGTCACATAATATCTACGGCTTTTCACACACACAAGTGAATGCAAGCATACTTGGTCAACAGCCATACAGGTCACACTGAGGGTGACCGTATAAACAACTTTAACACTGTTACAAATATGCGGCACACTGTGAACCCACACCAAACAAGAATGACAAACACATTTCGGGAGTACATCCGCACCGTAACACAACAGAACAAATACCTAGAACCCCTTGCAGCACTAACTCTTCCCCGATGTTACAATATACACCCCCCGCTACCCCCTACCCCACCTCAACCCCTCCCCTGCAACCCCGCCCACCTCAACCTCCTCATGCTCTCTCAGGGAGCATGTCCCAAATTCCAAGCTGCTGTTTTGAGGCATGTTAAAAAAAAAAATGCACTTTGTGACTTCAATAATAAATATGGCAGTGCCATGTTGGCATTTTTTTCCCATAACTTGAGTTGATTTATTTTGGAAAACCTTGTTACATTGTTTAATGCATCCAGCGGGGCATCACAACAAAATTAGGCATAATAATGTGTTAATTCCACGACTGTATATATCGGTATCGGTTGATATCAGAATCGGTAATTAACAGTTGGACAATATCGGATATCGGCAAAAAAGCCATTATCGGACATCTCTAGTTTTTTACAGCAATTTTCTTTAAATTAAAAAAAACATACTTTTTTTTACCGTAATAACTACAGATGTTGATTTGCGGTAAAACACAAACAAACTGGCAGGTCAGGTGCAAAAATTTTACTGTAAAATAGCATTTTTTTTTATTTACAGTAAAAAAAACCTAGTATAGATTTTACAGTAAAATTCTGGCCACTGAGCTGCATTTTTTTAACCATAAATACAGCAGTACTGTTTTTCCATTTACAGTAATATACACTACATTTTGAGGGGAAATTATTGCAACTTTTTTAAACTACTAATAAAATGCATTAAAAAATTGTTTAATAATAGTATTTGCTGTTAGAAGCGGTCCTCTGGGGCCCAACATAACTGCGTAGTGGCCCTCAGTGAAAACGACTTTGACACCTCTGGAGTAAAGTATGCCAAATTACGCAAAATAGTGCAAAAAAACATACAACAATCAAATTGAAGAGTCATGAAAAATACAATTCAGCTCTCACCACTGTGCATAAGCATGTGTCGCCTCAAGCCTCTCTTGTGTGAGGTCACATAGCTGCACTGAGGGCAGTGATGGATCTTCTCGTTGGCATGTAAGTGTCCGACGTGCTGCTCAAATTCCACGGGGTTGAATGTGAAAAAGGTGCAAAAGTCACAACAAAGTTTCTCACTTCCTGGATGGCCGTGGCGCTGATGCTGGAGGAAGGCGCTCTTGTTGGAGGACGAGAACTCGCACTGAGAGCAGTGGTAGGCCAGGTGGGTCCTGTAATGAGCCTCCATTTCCTTGTCACCTGGAAAGATGGCGGCACAGGCGTAATGTCGACATTCCACCGCCTCGATCTCATGCGCCTCCGCGGCGTGTTGGACGAGAACCTTGCGCAGAGGAGTCTGGAAGGAACAACCTTCTTGGAAGCAAGACATCGCCGCGTCGCAGTCGGGTTTGACGTTGTGAGTCTTCATGTGAGCCTTCAGCAACCTGCTCTGGTTAAAGCTTTGACCACATGCAGGACAGGGGTAGCTGTGGCGGATCTTCTCATCTTCTGCCTCGTCCGCGTGCTTTGTGGTGAGGTGGCGGTGGACCGCGTTGCGCTCCACGGCGGAATATTCACACAGGTGGCAACGGTGCACTTTTTCGCCCTCCTCACGGAGTCGGTGTACGCGCAGTTTGCTCCTGCTTGTGAAGAACCGCTTGCAGGTGGGACACTGCAGACTGGGGTCAGGGGAATGGAGATGGAGATGCTCCTGCAGATGGGAACGCATCTTGAAACAGCGTCGACATTTGGGGCAAGTGTGGGTACGGTAAATGTGCTCGGCCCCCTCTGCAAGGTATTCTAAAGGGAGAAAGAAAAAATTCAGAAATGATTGGTTGTCCACAACATTAGGTACACCTGCAAAAATTCTGACACAACATGCCGGCACGCTATTCTTCTGGAAAAATATGATAGATAGGATGAGAGCTGATGTGGAACATGAAATATCAGAAATCTAATTTTGCTCAAATTTAATTCACAAATACACATCCTAAAAGACCCCAATACAAATGGCTAAAGAGAATTTATGTGGAATCAACCAAATATAACAAAAAGATCCCGGATACCTGTTTTGAACGTACAAAACCTAAAGGGACATTTTTTATTTCATGATTATTTTGATTGATATTGAAATCACTAGGGATGTCTGATCATATCGGACTGCTGAAATTATTGGCCGATACATGCTTTAAAATGTAATATCGGAAATTATCGGTATCGGATTCAAAATGATCAGTATCATTTTCAAAAAGTAAAATTTATGACTTTTTAAAACGCCGCTGTGTACACGGACGTAGGGAGAAGTACAAACCGCCAATAAACCTTGAAGGCACTGCCTTTGCGTGCCGGCCCAATCACATAATATCTACGGCTTTTCACACACACACAAGTGAATGCAAGCATACTTGGTCAACAGCCATACAGGTCACACTGAGGGTGGCCGTATAAACAACTTTAACACTGTTACAAATATGCGCCACACTGTGAACCCACACCAAACAACAATGACAAACACATTTCGGGAGAACATCCGCACCGTAACACAACAGAACAAATACCCAGAACCCCTTGCAGCACTAACTCTTCCGGGACGCTACAATATACACCCCACCTCAACCTCCTCATGCTCTCTAAGGGAGAGCATGTCCCAAATTCCAAGCTGCTGTTTTGAGGCATGTTAAAAAAAATAATACACTTGGTGACTTCAATAATAAATATGGCAGTGCCATGTTGGCATTTTTTTCCCATAACTCGAGTTGATTTATTTTGGAAAACCTTGTTACATTGTTTAATGCATCCAGCGGGGCATCACAACAAAATTGGGCATAATAATGTGTTAATTCCACGACTGTATATATTGGTATCCGTTGATATCGGAATCGGTAATTAAGAGTTGGACAATATCGGAATATCGGATATCGGCAAAAAAGCCATTATCGGACATCCCTAGAAATCACAATTAAAAACATGAATATTCTTTCATTTAAAAACTATTATTTACTGTACCACCAGAACTGCACTTTAAATACAACTTAAAAGAACCACGGATATAAATTAGAAACAAATAAACAACAAGGAAAATAGTAATAGTAACAACAATAAATTAAAATAACAATAGCAACGTAAAAAAAAAAAAAATTCAGTTTTTAAGCTGTAATCTATTTAAATTCAGTTTTTTACCTTTTACAGTCATTTTACTAACATAGAGTGTGTTTTGTGTGTAATAAATCCAATTGAATTAAATACAAACATGTATTTACATTTATTAGTGCAATATATCTTGGGATTTTGACCAATAGTTTAAGTCAAAGCATAATATTTTTGTAAATAATTAAATGTATCAATAAGTGCTTTAAGTACATTATGCTTGTGTAAGGTACTTTTTTGAAACCTTTATTGTTTTAGCGCCGTCAGACCGGAAGCTGCGCACAGCGCTGTTATTGTGAAGGGTGGAAGTCAGCTGTTAATCTGAGCTCGAAAAAAGAGAAAGCCTCTTAAATTGTGACTACTTTCCTGTTTGTACGTTGATCTTACATCGATGATGTCGTTAACAACAACACAAGTAGATGAGATGTGTTGTGGCCGTATGGATTGTTCTTGCTAGCTTAAGCTTTGTAGTTAAGTCGCAGTTTTAAGTGGCGGTCTCAACATTGTTAATTTTAGGACGTGTTTTGAAGATGAATGAGCTTTACGGGACACACTATTTTCCCAAACAAATGTTCCTTGTCCTCACAACGACAGTATTTCACTCACATTTATGTCATTTATGTTCTTGAAGGCAAGTTGATTGGCAACACTAAATTGGCCCTAGTGTGTGGATGTGAGTGTGAATGTTGTCTGTCTATCTGTGTTGGCCCTGCGATGAGGTGGCGACTTGTCCAGGGTGTACACCGCCTTCCGCCCGATTGTAGCTGAGATAGGCTCCAGCGCCCCCCGCGACCCCAAAGGGAATAAGTGGTAGAAAATGGATGGATGGATGGATGTTCTTGAAGGCTTGATCAAGTGAAAATACTCAAACGGAGAACAATGGTAGGTATGTAAAACACTCACTTTTTTTTAATATGCTGTCCTTTTATCTTAGATCTAATCGAAACGATATTTGATATCAATATCGGATTGGGACACCCCTCCTCGCGTTAGCATTCGTACGTACATACCTTTGGTCGGCAATAGTGTGGCGTTCATGGCTGAACGTGTGTCTTTTTTCGCCGTCTTTGTCACTTTTTCCACATTGTTCACTTGTTGCTGTGCTTCTTCTTTGCCATGTTCCGGTTCTGATGATGTGCAGACTTGGCTGGAACTTTTTCCCCTTCCCGGCCGACAAGTGGGGGCCTGATGTGGGCGGTCTGAGCAGCTGTGAGACGCAGACAGGCCACCGTCTGAGAAATTCTGCCCACATGTTGCACA
Organism: Nerophis lumbriciformis; assembly: GCF_033978685.3. Lineage (NCBI taxonomy): Eukaryota > Metazoa > Chordata > Actinopteri > Syngnathiformes > Syngnathidae > Nerophis > Nerophis lumbriciformis. The sequence goes on from NC_084578.2 coordinate 10,921,261, forward strand.
TCTGAGCTGTTCCATCATCTCCACCGTCACTAAAAGGAAACCATTACAAATTTACACGGACGCTGAGTTTCAATGGTTACAGTGGTCTAGATTTCTCTAAACAACAGACACATGCTAGTGGTTTTAGGAATTTGCTGCAAAAATGTTGGTCTCCCAAGTTTTGAGCCGGTCAGATTTTGTCACCGGGCCGAATAGTTGGATAGTTCCAGAGGTGGGTAGAGTAGCCAGAAATTGTACTCAAGTAAGAGTACTGTTATTTTAGAGATTTATTACTCAAGTAAAAGTAAGGAGGAGTCACCCAAATATTTACTTGAGTAAAAGTAAAAAGTATGTTGTGAAAAAACTACTCAAGTACTGAGTAACTGATGAGTAACATATACACACACATATATATATATATATATACATATATATATATATATATATATATATATATAAATATATATATACACACACACATATATATATATATGTATATATATATATATATATATATATATGTATATATATATATATATATATACACACACACACATATATATATATACATATACACACACACACACACACACACACATATATATATGTATATATATATATATATATATATATATATATATATATATATATATATATACACACACACACATATATATATATACATATACACACACACACACACACACATATATATATGTATATATATATATATATATATATATATATATATATATATATATATATATATATATACACACACACACACACATATATATATATATATACCGGTATGTATATATATACACACACACACACATATATATATATATATATATATATATATATATATATACATTGATATATACAGTATATAATTTATATTTATTTATTTTGCCGTTTTTGTTTACATGTTAAAGGTGTTTTAATGAATATACATGCATGTTTAACACATATATATTCCTTTCTTTCATGAAGACAAGAATATAAGTTGGTGTATTACCTGATTCTGATGACTTGCATTGATTGGAATCAGACAGTAGTGATGATAACGTCCACGTTTTCAAATGGAGGAGAAAAAAAGTTCCTCCTTTCTGTCTAATACCACATGAAAGTGGTTGGTTTTTGGCATCTTATTTGTCCAGCTTCCATATTCGTTTTTATACACTTTACAAGAAATACATTGGCGGCAAACTCCGTAGCTTGCTAGCTTGTTTGCGCTGGCTTTCGGAGACTCTTATTTTGAAAGCGCAGGCGCGATGGAGCGGCACTTTTATTGTGAAGACAGGAACTGTGCAGTCAGTCTTTAGGCTTTTGACGGGATGTACGGTTGAAATAAAAAAGGGTCTTTTTTTCCTTCACACTTTTGATTGATTGATTGGAACTTTTATTAGTAGATTGCACAGTACAGTACATATTCCGTACGATTGACCACTAAATGGTAACACCCGAATACGTTTTTCAACTTGTTTAAGTCAGGTCATGTGACCCCTGGCTCTGTTTGATTGGTCCAACGTCACCAGTGACTGCATCTGATTGGTGGAACGGAGTGAACGTCACCAGTGACTGTATTTGGTGAAACGCAGGCACTATGGAGGTCTGTCTGACAGACAAAAACAAACAAAGCGTGCATTAACAGATCGATAAAAATTAGTAGCGAGTAGCGAGCTGAATGTAGATAAAAGTAGCGGAGTAAAAGTAGCGTTTCTTCTCTATAAATATACTCAAGTAAAAGTAAAAGTATGTTGCATTAAAACTACTCTTAGAAGTACAATTTATCCCAAAAGTTACTCAAGTAGATGTAACGGAGTAAATGTAGCGCGTTACTACCCACCTCTGGATAGTTCTCAGCTAGACTTACCAAATCATTTATTTGACAGTGTGCTAATGATTTTAGAAATCTGCTGCAAAAACTGAACTTAGTTTTGGTGACATTTGGCACCAATCCGCCACTTAATAACTCGTGGACTAACATAAGCGGTTGCAATTCCAAATTAAAAATGAGAGAAGAAGAATAAGATAAATACTGCAATATTTTCCCACCTTTAAGCAAAATGGGACGCTTTAAAAGTTATTATCTTTGGCCTCCTTTTTTGTCCGAAGGGTTCAACACAATGATCTCACCCGGTTTCTTATCTCCAAAGCCCAAAACCAGTGAAGTTGGCACGTTGTGTAAATGGTAAATAAAAACAAGAATACAATGATTTGCAAATTCTTTTCAACCTATATTTAAATTGAATAGACTGCAAAGACAAGATACTTAACGTTCGAACTGGAATTTGCATTTTGTGACCTGAATTTTGACTAAGTATTAGCAATACTGTTATTAAACCGAGAAGTTGGTAAACTTTGACATCCAATTTAGACACAGGCATGGCGAAAAAGACACAAAAAGATGCTCGTTTAGGCAATTTTTTTTCAACCCTTTGTGACGATTAGGATTAATTCTTCATCTAAACGGGAAGATATAAACATCCCATCAGTCAGCATCCCAGTGAGAGAAGACATTGTACAGTAAGTGATTGTTTTATTATGTTCCTAGTTTGTATTTCTTGTTTAGCACTTAGCAATAGTGTTGTATGATGCTGGGTGTTTCACTAAAAAGCTGGATTTGTTTAGCATAGAGCTTCTCAAACTTGTAGCTCATCCTCCTTACATTCAGACCTAAAATATAAGGTTCTGGATAATCATTTGTCCCAAAGTAGTCTTTGTTGTCCCTCACAAAGTCTGCCTTGTACTGTACAGTGCCAGGTGCCTCAAAAAGGCCCAAAACATCATAAGTATATTATCGGCCGATAAATGCTTTAAAATGTAATATCGGAAATGATCGGTATCGGTTTCAAAAAGTAAAATTTATGACTTTTTAAAACGCCTCTATATGGAGTGGTACACGGACGTACAGAGCAGTTGTGTCTCCCAGTCATACTTGCCAACCCTCCCGATTTTCCCGGGAGACTCCCGAATTTCAGTGCCCCTCCCGAGAATCTCCCGGGGCAACCACTCTCCCGAATTTCTCCCGATTTCCACCCAGACAACAATATTGGGGGCGTGCCGGCCCAATCACATAATATCTACGGCTTTTCACACACACAAGTGAATGCCATGCATACTTGGTCAACAGCCATACAGGTCACACTGAGGGTGGCCGTATAAACAACTTTAACACTGTTACAAATATGCGCCGCACTGTGAACCCACACCAAACAAGAATGACAAACACATTTCGGGAGAACATCCGCACCGTAACACAACATAAACACAACAGAACAAATACCCAGAAACCCTTGCAGCACTAACTCTTCCGGGACGTTACAATATACACACCCCGCTACCCACCCCCAACCTCAACCCAGCCCCCCCAACCCCGCCCACCTCAACCTCTTCCTGCTCTCACAGGGAGAGCATGTCCCAAATTCCAAGCTGCTGTTTTGAGGCATGTTAAAAAAAAAAGCACTTTGTGACTTCAATAATAAATATGGCAGTGCCATGTTGGCATTTTTTCCCATAACTTGAGTAGATTTATTTTGGAAAACTGTGTTACATTGTTTAATGCATCCAGCGGGGCATCACAACAAAATTAGGCATAATAATGTGTTAATTTTACGACTGTATGTATCGGTATCGGTAATTAAAAGTCGGACAATATCGAAATATCGGATATTGGCAAAAAAGCCATTATCGGACATCTCTAATCATAAGGGACCAATCTCACCCCGGACATAAACTTTTTTGAACTGCTGCCCTCGGGCAGGAGATACAGGACAATAAAATGCCGGACAAACAGATTTAAGAACACTTTTTACCCGAGAGCAATAGTGTTGCTGAACACAAGGCATAAAAAAGAATGACTGTGCATGTGAGCTGTGTGCTTGGTATTTTTATGTATTTGTATCTATTTATCTGAGTACCACTTTCTTATGTTTTTTATATGTCATTATGAATTTGCTGGCAATTTCGTTGTACAATGTACAATGTCAATAAAGATATATTATTTTCTATTCTATGTGTTTGTTGTTAAAAGGAAAGGCAAACGTTGAACATATTATATGTTATTATGAATGTTTTCTGTTACATTACCATAAATATTTACAGCCTGTATATAGTTGATGAAGGCTTTTGGATGTCTTTTGGAGCGCTTTATAGGCGGACTACAGCAACTACTATTGGCTCCATTGTTAGCTGACTTTTACTAACGTTTATTTACGAGTTAGAATGCATTAAAAAAAGAAAAACATGTGTTCTCGTCTCACATAAGGATTGTAAAATGATAGGCACACAAAGTTAAGTTCTCCTTTAACGGCTCATTGACAATATGACTGCGTTATAATACATTTAGCAGAATAAATATACTTACATTTACATATGATATGGATATGTTGTGAGGTAAAACAAACAGCAATGTTTATCCAGCATTTACACAGGAAGTCTACCTACTGCCTGTGTTTCGTGTTTTTTTTTTTACCTGCAAAACAGAATATAAAGATTAGGGACCACTAGTAACATTAATATACGAAAAATAATAACATTGTTAACATATTGGGTGCCTCACTTTATATGCTAACTCCAATCCAGCATCATCGGTGGCTTTGCTTGCTAGCGGTAGCTTTCCGTTCATTTTGGCAAAATGTTGGTCATTTTTCCGACATCTGAACTAAGGCTCACGTATTAAAATACAAACGTGCTCACTATAAAAGAAAAATAAATAAATAGGAAAATATGGCTAAAACGTACGATCTAAAAAGGGGGAACATAAAACGCGAGCACGAAAGAGGAACTAATGTTAAGTTAGCGCGTGTGTTGGGCGGAAGGTTGTATGTGAAACGCAGGAAGTTAGCGCGTGTGTTGGGGGGAAGGTTGTATATGTAACGCAGGAAGTGTATCATAGGTCGCCGGCGAGCGGCTTGTAACGTCCATGCATCCTTTTATTAAGATTAATAGACATTAATAGACACGTTCTCGGTTTTGGAGGCAGCTGCGGTGAAAGGACGACCAAAGTAAGGGATTTGTTGTCATGTTAGCGTCACCAAATATTGACTTGAAAACAATATCACTTCCCCCACACATCGACGCAGTCAGGGAACAGTATCGTCATGCTATTCTAAAATGACAACTATCAAAACAAATGAGCAGGTGTTACGATTTAAGTATTTATTATAATTCTTATAATCAAATGTCATAATTGGATTCCTGTAGAGGTGTGTACATTAAGTAAAAATAATTCTTATAATCAAATGTTATAATTTGATTCCTGTAGAGGTGTGTACATTAAAGTAAAAAAATGCCGCTGTCAGACATACTGGACAGTCTGAAGGACAACCCCTACTTTGGGGCTGGTTTTGGACTGGTGGGTGTTGGAACAGCATTGGCGATGGCCAGGAAAGGAGCCCAAGTGGGGATGGTGTTTTTTCGAAGGAACTACATGATCACCCTGGAGGTCCCCAGCAAGGACAAAAGCTACCACTGGCTGCTGAGTTGGATCACGAAGCACGCCAGACACACGCAGCACCTGAGTGTGCAGACCTCATACCTGGCCCATGAGAGTGGACGGGTTCACACTCAGTTCGACTTTCATCCAAGCCCCGGGAACCACATCATCTGGTTAGAACTATTTTACCAGGCGTCCTACCCCTTAAATGGCGCAACTTATCGTACTGTCTTCTCCTTTAGGTATGGGACGAAGTGGATCAGAGTGGAGAGGACCAGAGAGAAACAGATGATTGATCTGCAAACTGGAACCCCTTGGGAGTCTGTCACGTTTACAGCGTTAGGCAGGGACAGACAGATCTTCTTCAATATCTTACAAGAAGGTAGCGGCATCACAAGTCACATTTAAATGAAAACGGCACTTTTTGGAAAAAAATGTGCATACCATTCACAAACCATATACAAGTTTGTTTTATGCATTTTAAGCAGTGTTGAGACTACTTTCGGCAGTAAATAGTAATCTAACGCGTTATTTTTCATATTCAGTAACTCAGTTAGAAACTGAGAAGATCTGAGTGTGTTTTATTTGAACGCTGCGGAAAAGGCGACAAGGAAGAGGTGTGTGTGTGTGTGGGAGGTGACGTGTCTGTGTTTACTAACAAGACATGGCGAAGCCGAGCTTCTTAACATGGAGATATTCTCACTACTTTTCTTTTGTCGACCACAAAGAAAAGAACATTTTAGTTAAATGTAAGTTGTGTCTTGGATCAAAGATCCTATCCTAGCAATTCAAATCTGCTGAAACAGCTACAAAAGCAACATGCTTCGACGAAGCTAGTAAAGAGAGACACACTTCACCTCCTAAGCAACAGCGGCTGGATTTTAACAGAGGCACTGCGCACTGAAGGTACACACACTCTGTCAATTTTCTTATATACCGTTGCTCTTTCATTCTAGACTTCTAGAGTGTTTGATTATCACATCACTGTAAATGTATAAACCAGTGGTTCTTAACCCGGGTTCGATCGAACCCTAGGGGTTCGGCGGAGGTCAAGACACACCCGACTCATCGTGTAAATAAAAACTTCTCCCTATCGGCGTATTATGGATACCCCTAAACAATGTTCCCTTTAATTTTCCATCTGATTTGCAGGTGTGTAATTTGTTGTGGTTCATTTTGTGCACCAGTAACAAAACATATAACTTTGTCTTGAATTAAAAAAAAAAAACTTTTATTTTTCACTAAAGAAGGGTTCGGCGAATGCACATATTAAACTGCTGGGGTTCGGTACCTCCAACAAGGTTAAGAACCACTGGTATAGACTATACAGTAAAGTTCACAAACATAAAGAGGGATGCTAGTGGGCCAGGCCAATCTTTCCTTATCTCTAAACTAAAACTGGGGAAATGTGTAGAGTGTTCTGGGCTTCAAACATGATTTTATTTCAGAATTCCTTGAGAGAAAAAAACGCCTGGTTAGGCTTTGTGTATGTAGTGTGTGCCTTCCTTGGTTTACAGCTATGTTGTTATTATGCTGTTTGTTACTTATGTATGTTATGTTGCAGCTATTTCAAATAGTTTTGTCAATTCGTTCTGGCCTGAAACAAATTGGCCCTTTGAAACATATCTTTGTCTTTGTGTGTTGTATGTAGACCACATTGCTTAGCAGAGTTCAGTGATGCAAATGCATGTCAAGTTGATCAACAGATTGTATTATTCTCCAGTGCAATAACAGTACTGAAATGAAGGCTAAAAGGGCATTAAAGGGGGCCTTAAAAAAAAAAAAAAAAAAATATATATATATATATATATATAGGTAACTAAATAGTTACTTTTCACAGTAACGCATTACTTTTTGGTGTAAGTAACTCAGTTAGTAACTGAGTTACTTTTGAAATAAAGTAACTAGTAACTGTAACTAGTTACTGGTTTTCAGTAACTAACCCAACACTGATTCTAAGTCATAAAATACGGCAGGTAAGAGGTAGCTAACAATGCAGCTAATGGGAGTACTCTCCTCCGCACTTAAAGCCCTCTAAAAACACCCAAAAAACCGCCAATATTACTCTATTTACATCTCTACCTGAATATTAACCAAGTATTAGCAATTGTTATTATAAGCGCTAACGCAGACAAACTATTTTTAGCTGTGCCGTGAGCACAGAGAGCTAACTGGCTTATGCTGCTATATTGACATAAAGAGCCAGTGAGCTGCTGCATCGCGTCTAAACTGGTGAAACTTTATTCTATGTTATAAATCATGAAGGTTGTGGCCATAAACCAAGAAATTAGTCAACTTTGACGTTCAGCTTATGGCGAGATAGACACGAAAAGACGCTGGCCGCGGCACCTTGTTGTGTTTTTTTAAAACTGCGTGATCATTACGGCTAATTCTTTATCTAAACTTCCCATCAGTCGGCGTCCCAGTGAGAGCAGACATTGTACAGTAAGTGATTGTCTCATTATGTTCGTAATTTCTTGTTCAGCGCTTAGCAATACTGCTACATGATGCTTAGTGTTTCACTAAAGCTGGAGCAGTTTAGCACACAGCTTCTAAAACATGTAGCTCGTCTTCCTTATATTCAGGCTCCAAAATACAAGGTCCTGGATAGAGATGTCCGATAAATGCTTTAAAATGTAATGTCAGAAATTATCGGTATCGGTTTCAAAAAGTAAAATGTATGACTTTTTAAAACGCTGCTGTACGGAGTGGTACACGGACGTAGGGAGAAGTACAGAGCAGTTGCATCTCCCAGTCATACTTGCCAACCTTCCCGATTTTCCCGGGAGACTCACGAATTTCAGTGCCCCTCCAGAAAATCTCCCGGGGCAACCATTCTCCCGAATTTTTCCCGATTTCCACCCAGACAACAATATTGGAGGCGTGCCTTAAAGGCACTGCCTTTGTGTGCCGGTCCAATCACATCATATCTACGGCTTTTCACACACACAAGTGAATGCAATGCATACTTGGTCAACAGCCATACAGGTCACACTGAGGGTGGCCGTATAAACAACTTTAACACTGTTACAAATATGCACCACACTGTGAACCCACACCAAACAAGAATGACAAACACATTTCGGGAGAACATCCGCACCGTAACACAGCAGAACAAATACCCAGAACCCCTTGCAGCACTAACTCTTCCGGGACGCTACAATATACACCCCACCTCAACCCCGCCCACATCAACCTCCTTATGCTCTCTAAGGGAGAGCATGTCCCAAATTCCAAGCTGCTGTTTTGAGGCATGTTAAAAAAAATAATGCACTTTGTGACTTCAATAATAAATATGGCAGTGCCATGTTGGCATTTTTTTCCATAACTTGAGATGATTTATTTTGGAAAATGTTGTTACATTGTTTAATGCATTCAGCGGGGCATCACAACAAAATTAGGCATAATAATGTGTTAATTCCACGACTGTATATATCGGTATCGGTTGATGTCGGAATCGGTAATTAAGAGTTGGACAATATCTGAATATCGGCAAAAAAGCCATTATCGGACATCTCTAGTCCTGGATCATCATTTTTCCCAAAGAAAGTAGTCTTTGTTCTCCCTCATGAAGTCTGCAATGATTAGCAGTGTTGTTGTTGTTTCAGGGATGCGTCTGTGAAATTAATGCGCCGATGTGCGCTTGAAATGAGCAATGTACGTAAATATTACCTGTTATTATGAATGTAACTGTTACTTCATTATGGTACATAGATACTTTCAGTGTGTATATAAAACAATAATGGAGGCTTTTGGATTTTTTTTAGAGCACTTTATCGGCGAAATAGAGCGACTCTCATTGGCTCCATTGTTAGCGTTTATTTACTGTTTAGAATGCACAAAAAAAGAAAAACAAAAGTGTCATAGACAAAATTCCCAAAAAGTGCAGTTCCCCTTTCACTCGCTTACGCATTTTCATGTGATCTTTCCGTCATGTTTTTCAGCCAGAGAATTAGCACTGAAGCAGGAGGAAGGACGCACGGTGATGTACACGGCCATGGGGGCGGAGTGGAGGCCCTTTGGGTTTCCACGGCGACGCCGACCCCTCAGCTCGGTGGTACTAGAGGCGGGTGTGGCTGAAAGACTTGTAGACGACGTGAAGGAGTTCATCGGAAACCCCAAGTGGTATACAGACCGTGGTAAGTGATCCTGTGTTGCAGCCCCTCTTTAAACACAACGTCATTATCCGTGAGCGTGTACGCCTATGTTGCGTGTTACACACAGCCTGGCCTTTTGCACAACATATACAAAATCACACTTAGAAAGATAATGCTCAGTTTCAATCCACACATTCAAATACATTTTTATTTAACAATTTGCTAAATAATAATATGTAGAGTCAATATTAATCAGAATTAGATTTATTGGCCAAATTCACAGGCATGGGAATTCAATCAATCAATCAATCAATGTTTATTTATATAGCCCTAAATCACAAGTGTCTCAAAGGGCTGCACAAGCCACAACGACATCCTCGGTTCAGAGCCCACATAAGGGCAAGGAAAAACTCACAACAGAGTGGGATGTCAATGTGAATGACTATAATAATAATAATAATAATAACTGGGATTTATATAGCGCTTTTCTAAGTACCCAAAGTCGCTTTACATGTAGAACCCATCAATCATTCACACCTGGTGGTGGTAAGCTACTTTCATAGCCACAGCTGCCCTGGGGTAGACTGACGGTCTATGAGAAACCTTGGAGAGGACCGCCGATGTGGGTGACCCCCGCCCTCTAGGGGAGACCGGATGCAATGGACGTCGAGTGGGTCTAGCATAATATTGTGAAAGTCCAGTCCATAGTGGATCTAGCATAATAGTGAGAGTCCAGTCCATAGTGCGGCCAGCAGGAGACCATCCCGAGCGGAGACGGGTCAGCAGCACAGAGATGTCCCCAACCGATGCACAGGCGAGCGGTCCACCCCGGGTCCCGACTCTGGACAGCCAGTACTTCATCCATGGCCCCCTCCCCTCCACAAGGGAGAGGGGGGCAGAGGGGAAAAGAAAAGAAACGGCAGATCAACTGGTCTAAAAGGGGGGTCTATTTAAAGGCTAGAGTATACAAATGAGTTTTAAGATGGGACTTAAATGCTTCTACTGAGGTAGCATCTCTAACTGTTACCGGGAGGGCATTCCAGAGTACTGGAGCCCGAATAGAAAACGCTCTATGGCCCGCAGACTTTTTTGGGGCTTTGGGAATCACTAATAAGCCGGAGTTCTTTGAACGCAGATTTCTTGCCGGGACATATGGTACAATACAATCAGCAAGATAGGATGGACCTAGACCGTGTAGTATTTTATGCGTAAGTAGTAAAACCTTAAAGTCACAACTTAAGTGCACAGGAAGCCAGTGCAGGTGAGCCAGTATAGGTCATACTTGCCAACCCTCCCGGATTTTCCGTGAGACTCCCTAAATTCAGCGCCTCTCCCGAAAACCTCGCGGGACAAATTTTCTCCCGAAAATCTCCCGAAATTCAGGCGGACCTGAGTGACGTGTCGACAGCCTGTTTTCACGTCCGCTTTCCCACAATAAAACAGCGTGCCTGCCCAATGACGTTATAACTGTAGAATGATGGAGGGCACGAGTTCTTGGTTTCTTATGTGGGTTTATTGTTAGGCAGTTTCATTAACGTGCTCCCAGTGCAGTAACAACACACAACAACAGCAGCCACGTTTTCGTCTACCGTAAAGCAGTTCGTCTGCCGTAAACAGCAATGTGTGACACTCTTAAACAGGACAATACTGCCATCTACTGTACATGCATATGTGACAATAACATCTACGGATTTTAGAGAGTGCAGTGCACAACTGAGCACACAACAAGGAGACGAATCAGAATGCATCATCAGACAGGGTGTTCAGCATGGTTAGAAAAATAGTGACAGAGAATAGAACAAGGATGGACAATTCAACCCTTAACTCAACAATGAGTAGATGAGTGTTATGTGTGTGTATATGTGTAAATAAATGAACACTGAAATTCAAGTATTTATCTTATTTATATATATATATATATATATATATATATATATATATATATATATATATATATATATATATATATGTATGTGTGGGAAAAAAAATCACAAGACTACTTCATCTCTGATGAAGTAGATGAAGTAGTCTTGTGATTTTTTTCCCCACACATACATATATTGCGCTCTACTACGGTATCGAGCACTATTTTTTGGATAACCTTATTAAGACATATATATATATATATATATATATATATATATATAATAAATAAAATAAAATAAAATATATAGCTAGAATTCACTGAAAGTCAAGTATTTCTTTTATATGTATATATATATATATATATATATATATATATATATATATATATATATATATATATATATATATATATATATATATATATATATATGAAATACTTGACTTGGGGAATTCTAGCTGTAAATATACTCCTCCCCTCTTAACCCCCCCCCCCCCCCCCCCCCCCCCCCCCCCCCCGAAATCGGAGGTCTCAAGGTTGGCAAGTATGGTATAGGTATACATATAGGTATATATATAGGTACATATAGGTGTATATATATATAGGTATATACAGTATAGGCGTAATATGATCAAACTTTCTTGTTCTTGTCAAAAGTCTAGCAGCCGCATTTTGTACCAACTGTAATCTTTTAATGCTAGACATAGGGAGACCCGAAAATAATAGGTTACAGTAATCGATACGAGACGTAACGAGCGCATGAATAATGATCTCAGCGTCGCTAGTGGACAAAATGGAACGAATTTTAGCGATATTACGGAGATGAAAGAAGGCCGTTTTAGTAACACTCTTATTAATGTGTGACTCAAACGAGAGTTGGGTCGAAAATAATACCCAGATTCTTTACCGAATCGCCTTGTGTAATTGTTTGGTTGTCAAATGTTAAGGTGGTATTATTAAATAGATGTCGGTGTCTAGCAGGACCGATAATCAACATTTCCGTTTTCTTGGCGTTGAGTTGCAAAAAGTTAGCGGACATCCATTGTTTAATTTCATTAAGACACGCCTCTTGACTTCGATAGACTTTTATTCATCTCACAATGGGAAAGTTGTTGTTGCAGTGCATGTTCTACATACAGTAACATAAGAAATACGGAAAAATTGGCAATAAAAAATAAAATTGCGCACCAATGATTGCACGGACTGTAGAGATAAAGTCAAACAAATATCGCCATTTTAACACCCGTATGGCGCACCAAGGAAAAAAGATCACAGGAATCACATAAGTGGGTTGTAAAGTCTTATAGCTGTGGGTAGAAGAGACCTGCGGTACAATTAGAAGAGAGCACATTGCCGTAGGGTTAATCCATGACGCCATCTTGGTATGAAAACAAGAAGGAAACATTAAACAACACAAAGGACATAAAACACATTAAAGTAGCACAGAGGTGATGCAACCAGCTGCCACTTCAGAGGCGCTATTTCTACATACAGCAACAAATATAAAGCAACAGGGGGGAAAAAAGCTATAAATGACATTTGACATTGTTTTATTTTTTTATTTAAAATTTTTTTTAATTTTATTTATTAAATCAACATAAAAAACACAAGATACACTTACCATTAGTGCACCAACCCAAAAAACCTCCCTCCCCCATCCACACTCATCCACACTCATTTACACAAAAGGGGCTGTCTCTTTCTGTTATTAAAAACTTCTGGTTCCTACAATATAGAATAATACAGTCTGCAAGGGATACAGTCCTTAAAGCACACATGATTGTGTGTGCTGCTGGTCCACTAACATTTTCATTAATTACTATTTTTTTTAGTGTGATTGTTTTACTTTCTTTTTTTATTCAAGAACATTTTTATTTATTTATTTATTTATCTTATTTTATTTTATTTAAAAATAAAAAAAATAAAAAAAAGAACCTTATCTTCACCAGACCAGGTTGTCAATGAAATCAGATTGTTTAAAAGGATTCTTAAAACCAGGTCCAGTTCATATTATGTCCAGGTCGGGCTCAGCAACACACACCTTCACCCATGTACACTGAAAACCAGGGAACACAACAGATTGCATACAATCCACAAACAAAATTACATTTTCAAAATAAGCACCCATGTACAGTCCAGATCACGTCCAAGTCGGACTCAGCAACACACACCTTCATTTATGTACACTTAAATTAGGGAACACAACAACAGATTGCATATAATATATAAATATGACATTGTTTATAGGGTTAGGCGCAATACGTGTTCAACTTCAGCCTAAACCCTTTCGGTCTGCAACATTTTCAATTTATGAATGTACTGTTTGTTTATTTTGTTGACCACTGACCGAAGAATAATAATAATTAACTAAAACTAAACTAGGATTGCACCATGTGTAAACAAACAACAAAAAACACCATCTCAACACCCACTTGCACCGCGGTGGCCTATGCGGTACTCCACGCCAGAGACAGGAACAGACCCGACACAGCAACCAAGAGAGCCTACTCCGTCCTAGGCTGCCTACTGGCTCTCGTTCAATGCCCATTCAATGTCCAGTCCTGCGCAGAAGATCGAGAATCCATCCAGGGAGACTGAAGTGTTCGATACATGCTCCGTGAAGCCCGTCCATCCCGACGACGCCGCATGTCCTCCGGTCTCTCCACACGGACTCCGGTGTGGCAGAGAGCTGGCAGACACGGCCCTGGCTCCCCGAGGCAGATTTAAAAGATTACCAAAAATCATTGCACAGGTCAAGAAAGTGCCACTCCTTGTTACGCAGCCCCAAAGAGGCCCGAACCTAGAGGCAAACAACACACGACAACAAGAGGGAAACACAAGAGCACAGACACGACAGCGGCGTTATCTTGGAAAAATAATAATAAAATGAATTATTTTTATTTTATTAACAGGGAAGTCTGAGCTTCTCTGCTTAGGCTGCTGCCTCCGTGACCCGACTTCGAATAAGCGGAAGAAGACAGATGGATGGATTATTTTTTTTTTTATTTCTTTATTAATTACATAGTTTTATTAGAAAAAAATGTAGGTAATGGCGAGCAGAAAAATAGTTATTTGATCTGTTTTCCTTAAAATACAACTCATTTTCAGCTTGGCGCTGTTCGCGCGTTCCTATTTGTTTGTCATACTTCCGGCTTCGTCAGTCAGCTCGTTCCTGGTTGGTTAGGATCTGGTTAAGTCATGGCAGTTTGAGCTAAACTTAATATTTTGATGTTCATGTGCAACTTAGATCTATACATCAGTTATTTTATGTATATGTATAAAATAGTTTGGTAAGTGGTGTCCAGTTAGTCCATTAAGGCTCGGCTAATTAAAAGAGGACGGATTCATCCAAATATCGCTATTAAGTGTCCGTATCAGATCGAAATGTTTCTATTGTTAAATGTATAACGTATTTTTCGGAGTATAAGTCGCTCCGGAGTATAAGGCGCACGGGCCGAAAATGCATAACAAAGAAGGAAAAAAAACATATATAAGTCGCATTTTTGGGGGAAATGTATTTGATAAAAGCCAACACCAAGAATAGACATTTGAAAGGCAATTTAAAATAAATAAAGAATAGTGAAGAACAGGCTGAATAAGTGTACGTTATATCAGGCATAAATAACCAACTGATAACGTGCCTGGTATGTTAACATAACATATAGAACATGCTATACGTTTACCAAACAATCTGTCACTCCTAATCGCTAAATCCCATGAAATCTTATACGTCTAGTCTCTTACGTGAATGAGCTAAATAATATTATTTGATATTTTACGGTAATGTGTTAATAATTTCACACATAAGTCGCTCCTGAGTATAAGTCGCACCCCCGGCCAATACTATGAAAAAAACTGCGACTTGTAGTCTGAAAAATACGGTAATTGTATTTGAAAATCGGGGAGTAAGTACTTGGGCAAAGGGGTCTTTGGGAGAGAAATCTAAATGAATAAAACAAAATCCAATAGATGTTGCTTTTTAAATCGACATTTTACACTATTGACTTAGTTTGCATGTTCTCCCCGTGACTGCGTGGGTTCCCTCCGGGTACTTCGGCTTCCTCCCAGCTCCAAAAACATGCACCTGGAGATAGGTTGATTGGCAACACTAAATTGGCCCTAGTGTGTGAATGTGAGTGTGAATGTTGTCTGTCTATCTGTGTTGGCCCTGTGATGAGGTGGCGACTTGTCCAGGGTGTACCCCGCCTTCCGCCCGAATGCAGCTGAGATAGGCTCCAGCACCCCTTGCGACCCCAAAAAGGGACAAGCGGTAGAAAATGCACTGCAAAAAGTCAGTGTTCAAAAACAAGAAAAAAGTAAAATACATTAGGGGTATTTTATTTGAACTAAGCAAAATTATCTGCCAATAGAACAAGAAAATTTGGCTCGTCAAGACTAGTAAGTAAAATTAGCTAACCTCAATGAACCCCAAAATATCTTAAAATAAGTATATTCTCACTAATAACAAGTGCACTTTTCTTGGTAGAAAAAACAAATGAGACCTTTTTTTTCTCAATATGTTGAAAAATGTTCTTAAATTAAGTAAATGCTAGTGCCATTATCTTGACATAATGATATGCGCTCGGCATTACATTTCTTGAAACCAGCAAACTTATACTATAAACTAATTTATTTTTCTTAATGGAAAGGCAACAAGGCAACCGCTTGTTACTCTTGGGGTCTTCTAGCCGCTCAGGCAAATCATATTGTCTAAAAATGCATTTTCCCGTCAATAACATGACATCATCGCGCCAAGTGCATCCTCTTTCAGTTATTAGTGTGCAAGGAATATATGTGTGTGTATATGTATATATATATATATATATATATATATATATATATATATGTATGTATGTATGTATGTATGTATGTATGTATGTATGTATATATATATATATATATATATATATATATATATATATATATATATATGTCTTAATAAGGTTATCCAAAAAATAGTGCTCGATACCGTAGTAGAGCGCAATATATGTATGACGATTGAGGGTACCCCCCTCATGAAACAGGCCTGTAGAGATGAAATAGTCTTGTGATTTTTTTTCCCCACATATATATATATATATATATATATATATATATATATATATATATATATATATATATATATATATATACAACCAGGCCCCTGGCCAAATTTTTTTTAATTGTAATTTTGAAGAATTTATCTGAATGTGCATGAACTATTTCTGTTCAAAATTGTTTGAAATATCACATGTTAAATGTTTAAATATTAAATTATTTTTTTATTTCATGCTTGACATAAGACATTTTTACTTTGAAAAACAGTTTTATACTTGTGAGTGTTGATGACACAGCTTTGCAACAGTTGATATTCTAGTTTCAAGCATGTTTTACTCAACATAGGTCATAAAATCTCAGCAACAAGCTGTAATATCTTACCGAGATCATTTAGGACCAAAACCCTTAAAACAAGTAAAAGACTCTCACATAAAATCTGCTTAGAGAGAAGAATGATCTTATCAGACAGAAAATAAGCAAATATCACCCATATTTGAGATATTTAATCTTACTTAGATTTCAGTTTTTGCAGTGTGGATGGATGCATTGAGCTATGAAGTGTGTTTTATCAGATTATTCAATTAATCGAACAAACTAACCTATGATCACTTAAGTAATCTACGGTCCTAATTTATTTCATAATCTGTCATTTGCTCTTGTTTCCACAGGCATCCCCTACAGAAGAGGATACCTGTTGTATGGGCCACCAGGATGTGGAAAAAGCAGCTTTATGTTCGTGTGCTATTATTTAAGCATTTCTATCCTTTCGGATCAAATTGACTTCTTCTCCGTGACCCATCTTCATCTATGTTCATATTTTCCTACTTGTTTGTATTCCAGCACGGCTCTGGCTGGCGAGCTGGGCTATAGTATCTGTTTGATGAGTCTGAGTGACCGCTCACTTTCCGACGACCGTCTGAACCATCTATTGAGTGTGGCACCGCAGCAAAGTATAATCCTGTTGGAGGACGTCGACGCCGCCTTCGTCAGCAGAGAGCTTCTCCCCAAAGAAAGTACGTTATCGAGACGTTAAGCATGAGTCTGCATTTTGCGATCGTCTTGATTCTTTACTACTGACCCTCCGTTTCAAGCTTAACAAGCTGTGTGACACTGTGATTTGACTTTTAAATACCATTTGCTTGTGCCTCACAGACCCGTTGGCCTACCAGGGAATGGGAAGGCTGACCTTCAGTGGCCTGCTGAACTCTCTGGATGGAGTGGCTTCCTCTGAGGCCAGAATTGTATTCATGACCACCAATTTCATTGACAGGTAAGTCAATGCCACCAGAGGGCGCCAAATAGTAGTCTTTGGAAGGTGAATCAGAGAAAATAGGCTATTAAGTGTAATTATTCCATCCATCCATCCATTTTCTACTGCTTAATCCCTTCGGGGTCGCGGGGGGCGCTGGAGCCTATCTCAGCTACAATCGGTTCATGACCACCAATTTCATTGACAGGTAAGTCAATGCCACCAGAGGGCGCCAAATATTAGTCTTTGGAAGGTGAATCAGAGAAAATAGGCTATTAAGTGTAATTATTCCATCCATCCATCCATTTTCTACCGCTTAATCCCTTCGGGGTCGCGGGGGGCGCTGGAGCCTATCTCAGCTACAATCGGGCGGAAGGCGGGGTGCACCCTGGACAATTCGCCACCTCATCACAGGGCCAACACAGATAGACAGACAACATTCACACTCACATTCACACACTAGGGCCAATTTAGTGTTGCCAATCAACCTATCCCCAGGTGCATGTTTTTTGGAGGTGGGAGGAAGCCGGAGTACCCGGAGGGAACCCACGCAGTCACGGGGAGAACATGCAAACTCCACACAGAAAGATCCCGAGCCCGGGATTGAACCCAGGACTGCTCAGGACCTTCGTTTTGTGAGGCAGACGCACTAACCCCTCTTCCACCGTGCTGCCCTAAGTGTAATTAATAAATATTAAAATAATTACATAATATAATTAAATAATATAATTAAAACTACCAATTATTATTATTAAAATAAATATTAATCATTCAAACCAGGAATAACAATTCACTGATTGTTTTATAAACTCATACTTGGCAACAAAAGTGTTATTTTTGAGTTAAACAATGACCAAATGTTCTCATGATAGTTCTTATAAGCATGTATTTAAATATAAAATATTTATATGGAATACAAACCCAATATATGCGGTCTATAATTTTATTGGTCTGTATTTTTCCCAACTAAGCCTGGGCTTCGCAGACGTGCTAAAAAGGTCCCTGCATTTTTGGGGGGGAATTTTGCCTGTCATTCACAATCCTTAAATGCAAGACAAAAACACATCTGTTTTTCTTTTTTTTATGCATTCTAACTCGTAAATAAACGTTAGCAAAAGTCAGCTAAGAATGGAGCTAATAAGAGTTGCTCTTTTCCACCTATAAATCATACTTCTTTCTTAAATTCAATTGTGTTTTTCATTTTCTTTATGAAAGACCTGGCACTCGCAACTTTTTTGGCCCCGTGGTGCCTTATTTTGCAGCCATACTCAATTTAAAAAATATATATATTTTTTTGGCTTATTTATAAGTAAGTCCTGCATGCAGTTCTACAAAAAATAACATTACCATTTGATATATTCCAACGTTAAATAGATTGTAGTTGTATAAGTAGTTGTATTGCTCCTAGTGGCATGTAGGAGCTTTACGGGCTATAGAGGGCCCCTGTCTTTAAGCCACACCCACCAAATTTTTGAATAACTAATTATTTGTATGTATATTAGCCGCACCGGACCATATCCCGCAGATATATACCGGTACCAAAAAATTTGTAAACGGCTGATCAAAGGAAACAGGAGTCATCGTCATGCACTGCAAAAACTGAAATCTAAGTAAGATTAAATATCTCAAATAAGGGTGATATTTGCTTATTTTCTGTCTGATAAGATAATTCTTCTCACTAAGCAGATTTTATGTTAGTGTTTTACTTGTTTTAAGGGTTTTGGTCCTAAATGATCTCAGTAAGATATTACAGCTTGTTGCTGAGATGTGATGACCTATATTGAGTAAAACATGCTTGAAATTAGAATATCAACTGTTGCAAAGCTGTGTCATCAACACTCACAAGTATAAAACTACTTTTTTAAAGTAATAATTTCTTATTTCAAGCATGAAAAGAAAATCATGACTTTGACACAAGTGTGTCTCATAATTAAAACAGATGACAGCCAAATGGACTTTGCGGTTTTATTTTCAATGAAACAATAGAAAATACATAGTCATATAGTAGTAAAGTTGTTATTCGTGACTTATTTTAAAGTATTTTGGGGTTCATTGAGGTTAGCTAATTTTACTTGTTTTGGAAAGTCTTGACAAGCCAAATTTTCTTGTTCTATTGGCAGATAATTTTGCTTAATTCAAATAAAATACCCCTAATTTTTTGTATTTTTTTTCTTGTTTTTGAACACTGACTTTTTGAAGTGTGGACCCACTGGCTGCGGAGGCTCGCTCTCCAATCGGCTAAACAGACTCAATAAGTTCACGGTGACGTTTTGGGTGACTTTACAAAACTGAAACAATACAAAAAGAATGCAATTGTCAATTAATAATACTAACACATACACCCGTAAACGTGTTAGTATATTCGCTAATGCTACCAAGCTTGACTACATCGTGATAGCATGTACAAATATGCATAAAAATACTCCTAAAGACATCACACGTGGGGCGGTTTAGTAAATAAGAATTATTTTAGTTATATTGTAAAACTTGGAAACGTTCTTTGGAGTGATGAATGAAGAATTTATACGAGTAGAAAACCTACGGACGAATACTTAGGGTTCAAGGAACGAAACAGGAAGTACAGTACAGTACAGCACCTGCAGTGAAGGAACTCGTCCAAAAGATGGCGCCATAGCACCAACAATAACATACCTTTACAATGTCTGTCGACGTAATATAAAATCTACCGTATTTTTCGGATTATAAGTCGCAGTTTTTTTCATAGTTTGGCCGGGGGTGCGACTTATGTGTGAAATTATTAACACATTACCGTAAAATATCAAATAATAGTATTTAGAAGCGACACAGAGGAAGAAGATTTCATGGGATTTAGCGATTAGGAGTGACAGATTGTTTGGTAAACGTATAGCATGTTCTATATGTTATAGTTATTTGAATGACTCTTACCATAATATGTTACGTTAACATACCAGGCACCTTCTCAGTTGGTTATTTATGCCTCATATAACGTACACTTATTCAGCCTGTTGTTCACTATTCTTTATTTATTTTAAATTGCCTTTCAAATGTCTATTCTCGGTGTTGGATTTTATCAAGTAAATTTCCCCAAAAAATTTGACTTATACTTGAGTGCGACTTATATATGTTTTTTTCCTTCTTTATCATGCATTTTCGGCAGGTGCGACTTTATAATCCGAAAAATATGGTATTTGTCCAATACAAATCATTATGGCCATTAGCAGAGAAAAATGCATAAATTAGCACCGTTTTATAAGCCGCAGGATTTAAAACGTAAGACAAAAGTAGAGACTTATAGACCATGAACTACTTACAGATGACTTTAAGTATGTAACCTGCCAATAAGACCTTTTAAACTTTTTTGGCAGATGTGAAAATATTGCACTGCCTTAATGAAATTTTTAAAGGGGAACATTATCACAATTTCAGAATTGTTAAAACCATTAAAAATCAGTTCCCAGTGGCTTATTATATTTTTCGAAGTTGTTTTCAAAATTTTACCCATCACGCAATATCCCTAAAAAAAGCTTCAAAGTGCCTGATTTTAACCATCGTTATATACACCCGTCCATTTTCCTGTGACGTCACACAGTGATGCCAACACAAACAAACATGGCGCAAAGAACAGCAAGCTATAGCGACATTAGCTGGGATTCAGACTCGGATTTCAGCGGCTTAAGCGATTCAACAGATTACGAATGTATTGAAATGGATGGTTGTAGTGTGGAGGCAGGTAGCGAAAACGAAATTGAAGAAGAAACTGAAGCTATTGAGCCATATCGGTTTGAACCGTATGCAAGCGAAACCGACGAAAACGACACGACACGGGAGAAAGCGAGGACGAATTCGGGGATTGCCTTCTAACCAACGATTGGTATGTGTTTGTTTGGCATTAAAGGAAACTAACAACTATGAACTAGGTTTACAGCATATGAAATACATTTGGCAACAACATGCACTTTGAGAGTGCAGACAGCCCAATTTTCATCAATTAATATATTCTGTAGACATCCGCTCTCTTTTCCTGAAAGCTGATCTGTCCAGTTTTGGAGTTGATGTCAGCAGGCCAGGGAAGCTAGGGTCGATATTCTTCTCTTGATCATCTTCGGTGGCATAAGGGACGGTGTGAGCCAACACATCCAGGGGGTTTAGCTCGCTCGTCTGCGGGAACAAACTGCCGCCATTGCTTGCCGTGCTACCGAGGTCCTTTGTCCCTGAATTGCTCACACACTCCGGCAGATTCAATGGGGGTCTGGCGGCAGATTTCTTTGACTTTATCGTTGGAAATGCATCTGCTTTGAGTGTCGCAGGATATCCACACATTCTTGCCATCTCTGTCGTAGCATAGCTTTCGTCGGTAAAGTGTGCGGAACAAACGTCCAATTTCTTGCCACTTTCGCATCTTTGGGCCACTGGTGAAACTTGAATCCGTCCATGTTCGTGTTGTTACACCCTCCGACAACACACCGACGAGGCATGATGTCTCCAAGGTACGGAAAACAGTCGAAAAAACGGAAAATAACAGAGCTGATTTGACTCGGTGTTTGAGAAAATGGCGGATAGCTTCCCGATGCGACGTCACATTGTGACGTCATTGCTCCGAGAGCGAATATTAGAAGGCGTTTAATTCGCCAAAATTCACCCATTTAGAGTTCGGAAATCGGTTAAAAAAATATATGGTCTTTTTTCTGCAACATCAAGGTATATATTAACGCTTACATAGGTCTGGTGATAATGTTCCCCTTTAACCATTCTCAATGTATCTAAAACGTATATTGTTGCCGTCTTTTCATTGACGGCAGTTTTTGTGCTTGTCATGTGTGCATCTGCAGGTTAGATTCGGCTCTGATCCGACCCGGCCGCGTCGATCTGAAGCAATACATCGGACATTGTACGCACTGGCAGCTAACGCAGATGTTCAGACGCTTCTATCCGGACGAGCCCGCCTCTGAAGCAGAGCGTTTTGCAAAGTGTGCGCTGTCCGTCCACACGACCATCAGCGCCGCTCAGGTGCAAGGGCACCTTCTGTTGCACAAAACGGACCCTGAGGGATCGATAAGCAACGTTGCCAAAATACAAGAATGACAGGACTGGATGTTTTTGTCATTGAATAGAACCTTTTTTTAAAAAAAGAGTGAAATGAACGACACTGTTGCACATTTATTTAAAAACATATGTATTTGCCCATTGAGGTGGGCCATTACCAAAGACTAGACTTCTTATTAAGAAGGGGATCTTCTTTTAAAGTTGAAATGTATTAATTTTTTGTTCATAATTTAAATCAGTTGAATTTACCATCGTGCAAAACTTCCCGCTTTAAAAAGGAATTCTTAATCATGGCGCTTGACATACAGTTGTACGCTCCTACAGGTATTGTAATATTAACTAAAATTAGCTTCAAATTGACTATGAGATATCCCCTTGTTAACAAGTGATTTATAGTAACTTAATAAAACATTTCTCCATCCACTTGTGAAACGTGTTTAAAGTGAAATACCATATATTTAATGTAAATACTGTAATAAAATCCTTTTGACCATTAGTTTAATGTGCATTGGCAGTGACTTCAAATACTTGAGTCACAATACGATACAGTATTTCAATATTCTACATAGTTCACTGATACGTTTAAAATGCATCTTTAATTACAAGTTTTATATACGTACACACTAAACTAACAATTTACTGGACAAACTAAGTCAAAGATGATCCATCCATTTCCTACCGCTTGTCCAAAGAACAATGTGATTCAAATGATGTATTTACTGTACTGCAATTGGACAGAAAGTATAGTCAAAATAACGACTACTAATTCTTAACTGCCGACCTGTACTGCTTGCTTAGCACTAACTTTACACAGTGAGGTAGCAGTATGTGGAGGGGGGCGTGGCCTGCCGCGGAATGGGGTGTGCCAGGACCGGCCTCGAAGACAGCAACGGGTGAGTAGATGGCCCAGGTGGGCCTTGTTATCTAATCACTTGTCGCCTTTATTAGCAGCAGCCGGATTGAGACACGTTGGAGCTGGAGTGGGAGCCAGAGAGCGAGAGAGAGAATAGTTTCACTCTTCTATGAAAATAAAACAGTGTTGTAACCCTGATCCGGGCTCTCGTGGCAGTGTGTGGTGGTCCGAGGAACCCACTAGAGGGCAACCTCCACACAGTACAACGACACTTTGCAGAGTGGAGGTGCAGAAGTCGTTATTGAGTTACAATCGGCCCATAATGTGACTTTTAAAGCTTAATATTCACTATCCATTAGGGGTGTAACGGTACGTGTATTTGTATTGAAACATTTCGGTTACGGCGGTTCGGTTCGGAGGTGTACCGAACGAGTTTCCACACGAACATATTAAGTAGCTGCCTCCGCTTCCTTCTGCCTCTGTTTCTGTCAGTACTCTACACATCACCCAGCATTGTCCCCCCCACACAACCATCTGATTGGTTACAAACTGAGCAGTAACAGCCAATCAGCAGTGTGTATTCAGAGCGCATGTAGTCAGTGCTTAGCGTTAAGCAGGTAAGCATCAGGCAGCGGACTCTCCCCAAATGAGAATAAACACCTCCCAGTCAACTACTAGTAACATCACTATGAGCCCGTTGACCTTCTAGAAATATAAAAGGCAGCTCAGCTCGCTCGCAGTCCTGGCTTGAGGTGAAGGCTAATTCGCTTTTAGCATAACGTTAGCTCATTTTGCGGTGTGTGTGTGTGTGTGTTACGGACAGCAAAGCCCTGTCTGTCTGTTATTTCACTTTACCTTTTTCTGTGTTGATAGAGCTGTGTTGAAGCAGCAAAAAAGGACATTATGTTAAATGAAGAGTTTCTGTCTCTGATAGTTGATATAAAATGTAAGTGCATCATTAAGCCTACATGAACTCCATGGTGTTCAGGGATGAATAGTCTCTCCTATTGCTATTGTACCATTTTTTCAGCTATAGTTACATTAATCATTAGTAATGGAGCAGCCTAGTTTTGAATGGCAGGGTCCCTGCTATCACATGTTGATAAAAATATAACATTTACATAATAAATCAACTACAGGCTTCCCAAATGCTGTAATAAATTAAGCATGATGAGTTGACTTGAAACTGTTTAATGTTGCACTTTTTATATGTAGAAGAAAAGTTTTGTCATTTTATTTAATCTGAGCAACAACTTGAGGCAGTTTAATGTTGATTAACTTGGGCAGAATTATTATAGTGTTCCCAATGTTAAAAGGATAAAGCCATTGTTTACTAATTTGGTAAATAAATAACCCAAAAATGTATATTTCGTTGTTTTCTTACTGTACCGAAAATGAACCGAACCGTGACCTCTAAACCGAGGTACGTACCAAACCAAAATTGTTGTGTACCGTTACACCTACTATCCATACTTATTCATCTGTCCATCCATCTACTTCCGGGGGCAGCAGCCTAAACAGAGAAGCTCAGACTTTACTATCCCCAGCTACTTTATCCAGCTCCTTCCGGGGGGATCCCGAAGTGTTCCCAGGCCAGCAGAGTGACATAGTCTCTCCACCGTGTCCTGGGTCTTCCCCCGTAGTCTCCCACCGGTCGGAGGCGCCCTCAACACCTCCCCAGGGAGGCGTTCAGAGTGCATACTGACCAGATGCCCGAACCACCTGATCTGGCTCCTTTCGATGGTGGTAATCGTGACATATTCCCATGTGGATATATTTTCCCCACACCTCATGTAAGGTGATGGAAAAAGATTCTTACAATCTGAGATTATTTGCGGGACATGACAAATGTGAGATGAACAGGAAGTGTAGAAGTTCCTCAAAGTAGATCCATTACATCTGGGCGAGAAGGGTTAAACTTTTTGTGAGGACCAACCCCTCCCTTCTCAGCTCTTGGGTGTAACACAAACTCTTCAGCGTATTCTATTTTTTACCCGTCATGGCTGCTGCATGGCTGTTACAGAGGGTGATGCAGAGGAGCCCAGTCACTGTTCCTCAAGTCTTCCTGAGGTGGTCGAGGAGCGCGTCCTCCACTCCGGGTTCCCTTGCAGCCTCGCAGGAGTCGGACAAGCCTCGGACCGTGAGGGATCTCCCACATGTCAGCCTCTTGGAGCTGCTCTATAGAATGGTGGTCCAGGGTTTCTACAGCCGCCTGCATGAGCTCCAGGTACTTTGTCCAGTCTGGTTTATGGTTGACACGTTTTTCACTCATTTAAGATGCTGAGAAACTCTACACCTGGGGTTATGCAATGCATGTTTGGACCAAGTACGGGGTTATGTAATGTACTTTTATGTTTTGACCAAGGTGTAGGAAAGCATAACTTTGTTCCCATAGTAACACTGAGTTTTAAAAAAAAGTACAGTGGAAAGGGATTAGTTTGCCTCTCAGTAATGGATAAGGTGAGTAGAGCCAGTGAGTAAACTGACCCACCTATTGTTTCTAGGCAAACATAAAGAGCTCTTGTCATGTACCCTAAATTCCAGAAGGGTTTCTCTCTCGCCGTAATAATAAGTGCTTACCACATTTTTCATACCATAAGACGCAGGGGTCATATTATTAAAGTTCAAGTTAAAGTCCCAACTCCATCCATCCATCCATTTTCTACCGCTTATTCCCTTTGGGGTCGCGGGGGGCGCTGGAGCCTATCTCAGCTACAATCGGGCGGAAGGCGGGGTACACCCTGGACAAGTCGCCACCTCATCGCAGAAGTCCCAACTCCTTTTCAACTTATTCAATTGAATAGACTGCAAAAACAAGATATATAATGTTCAAACTGAGAAACTTTTTTTTTTGTTGCAAATAATCATTAACTTAGAATTTAATGGCAGCAACACTTTGCAAAAAAGTTGGCAAAGGGGCATTTTTACCACTGTGTTACATGGCCTTTCCTTTTAACAACGCTCAGTAAACGTTTGGGAACTGAGGAGACACATTTTTGAAGCTTTTCAGGTGGAATTCTTTACCATTATTGCTTGATGTACAGCTTACGTTGTTCAACAGTGCGGGGTCTCCATTGTGAAATATATATATATATATATATGTATATATATATATATATATATATATATATATATATATATATATATTCCTCGCGCACTAATTGACTGAAAGAGTGCGCACTTGATGTCACATTATCGTTGGAAAAAAGCATTTTTAGACCACATGATTTGCCTGAGCGGCTAGGAGACACCGAGAGTAACAAGCGGTAGAAAATTGATTCGACAGGACAGATTTTCTTTTAAAAATAATACAAAAATAAAATAAAATAAACCAACATTTTTTGTTTTTTGAACATGGGACTTCCATCCATCCATTTGCTACCGCTTGTCCCTTTTGGGGTCCCGCGCGCCGGATACAGCCCACTGGCTGTAGTTTGGGGACCACTGCTTTAAATATTTCATGATTTAATTATTTATTGATTTAATTTGTTCATGATTTCATTATTTTAGGATTGAATTAATTCTTGATTTTTTTTTTTTCATAACATAATGGTTTCATTTATTGATGAGACGTTAAAATAATTCTCAAAATATCTCTTTATTTATTTATCTTTGTCCCATTAGGCCTCCATAGTTTACATAATACCATGAAGTAAGCCCAAACAATGGCGGCAGGTTTTTTTTAAAGAATATTGTAGAAGCTATAGTAGTTTGTAGCATGGGTGTGGTTTGGACATTTCTGGCGTTTGCCCTTGACGGCCATTGTAGAGAAGAAAATCTAAATTTAGAAAATTAATCGAAACATTACGAAAAAGCTGCCACAAAATCAGGCATTTTAAACCACAACAATCACTCAAAAAAACATTGAATTCCTGTAGGGACTGACAAGTAAAAACAAATGGCTCATCTTACTGTACTCTCCCTATTTTATTTTATTGGTGTCTTATGTTATGTAAAAAAAAAAGTTTTGGTACAGTACTCTATTGACAAGCAGTTAAAATTATGACCTTTGTCCTCATGCATCGACACCCATGTCTTTCATTGCCTTTGTCCTGTCATCAGCTGTATGAAAAGCGACTTTACGGGCCCATATACAGAGATGGACTAAAGACCGTGGCCCTTAACACACCAAAACTGCTGGAGGAACTCCTGAGGAATGAGGAGAAGTTTCCTCGGCGAGGAGACATGTCTTTTTGGAAAGACTATCGGGACATGAAAGGATTCGGCTACGGACCGTTCACAGAGTAAGATTGATGCGTGTCAAAAAAAAGCATATCTTATCCCAGTGGTGCTCAAACCTTTTCCACCAAGTACCACCTCAGAAAACACTTGGCTCTCCAAGTACCACCATAATGACCAACATTATTCATTAAAACCAACAGCTAGTGCGTACTTACAGTATTGACACTTTGTAGGGCGCAACAGACAGCAAAGCCTGAGCTGACCAACACACCATCAACTATACACTACTGCCATCTAATGTCTTGGACTTGCACCTGCAATTGCAATTTTGTGTCATACCTGCAAATGAAATGAGACCATGAAACAAGACATAACAACGGGACAGTAGTTGTTATAATCGGCCCATTTTTAAATAATGGAAAAAAATAGATTTTCTTACCAAAAACAATTAATGTTTTACTAACAGTTATTAATTAAAACCAAGGCAGAGGTTTCGTTTAACAAGTATATTTAATATTTTTGGCCACCGTGTCATGACACACAGTTTGAACAGTAACACTGTGTTTGAATATTTAATATTAAGTTTAATTAAGTGATTCTTTGGTATACTACTATATTAGGCACAAGTACCTTACTACAATTTGAGAACCACTTTTCTATTCCATTCCATTGCGTTGTGATTCTTTGTATGTGTCCAAGCATGGGCTTGTAAAAGTTGAATGAGCAAAGTCCTATCAGATTATTTAAACATGCAAGTTATTAAAAAAAAAAACGACTTTGTAAATGTTAGCATAGAATATATTTAGCTGTGAAATTTCAATAATAAGGTTGCTTGAAACAAATCAAGACTACCGACACCCCCTATCAAAAATACCAAATAGTTAATTCCACCTTGAGAACGGAACACTTGACTCAATACAGACGTCACAGGGTCGTCAAAGCTCACCTTTAAGCGTTCACACACAGCACCAACATTTCGGAACAAGGATGAGGTTGTAGAAAAAAGGTATAAATATAATAAATTGATTTGTCACATGGAGGTAATGTCGCAATTTTCAATGCCAACAAAGTAGTTGACTCCAAAAACGTTCCAACGTAGGTAAAGTAAGCCTCCACTTTTCCAAAAATGTGCTAGCTTGATGCTAGTATACATTGGCTTTGCTATTGACATGCTATTGATTAGCATTAGCAATTTTACATGGCGGTTTTAACATCTCCAAATTTGTTTTTATAAAAACTACAACTAAGATGCATGTAACAATCAAACAGCTAGTGCGTACTTACAGTATTGACACTTTGTAGGGCGCAACAGACAGCAAAGCCTGAGCTGACCAACACACTGTTAACTATACACTACTGCCATCCAATGTCTTGGACTTGCACCTGCAATTGCAGTTTCGAGCCATACCTGCAAATGAGACTCAGAAATGAGAAAATGAAACAAGATATAACAACGGGACAGTAGTTGTTATAATCGGCTCATTTTTAGATGATGGAAAAATAGATTTTCTTACCAAAAACAAATATTATTTTACTAACACACACAAAAGGAGAATTTGGTGGTCCGCCCCTGGACTTGACTATACTGGAATCATAGACTAGATAGGTATTTATGAAATAGTGCCTGTGCATTTCTTCTGTTTTTCATTTTAATGGGATCATCTTTGTCTTTCAAGGGAGGGGGAGAGTTGGTACAAGCTGAGGACCTTGTTGAACAAGCGCATGATGCATCCAAAAGACTCCGCTCTATACGGCAGCATAATCAATGCCGTGGTTGCAGACTTCATTAAGAGGCTTTATTACGTGCGCCAGTGCAGCCCGACAGGAGATCTGGTGGGGAATTTGGCCAATGAGTTTTACTGTTTTTCACTAGAAGGTAAGTCCAGTGAGTTCTACGCGGATGGTTCTAGCTGCGCTTTTATTATCTTCTGCTCGTCCTCATTCAAAGGTATCTCCACCGTACTGTTTGAGACCCGACTCGGCGCTCTTGAGAAGGAGATGCCAGCCGGTACCCAACAGTTTATCAATTCCATCGCCAAGATGTTCTCCAACAGCTTTGCTGTGGTGGTAATGCCCAAGTGGAGCCGGAATCTACTGCCTTATTGGAGACGCTACATCGACGGATGGGAGGGCATCTTCAGCTTTGGTAAGTCATGTAAGAAGTTTGTGTTGCCACTTGTTGCTAGGCAGAATTAATAGGGACCAATGCAAGATTGTTATATACAGTGCATATCCACATGTTGTTATGTTACAGCCTTATTTCAAAATGGAAGAAATGGAATAAATTCATTTTTGCCCTCAAAATTATACACACAATACCTCATAATGACTTCAATTAAGCTGTAGGAACATCTCTAGAATGATTAGTTGAAACAGGATGCCTCTGAGCTCACTTTTGAGCTTTATGGCAAAGGCTCTGAATACTTTTTAATTAATTTTTTTTTTTAGGCTTTTATTTTTAATAAAGTTTTAAAAATGTCTAAAAAAATATATATATAAATTAATATAAAATTACAGTCAAATAATTATTTAAATTCTTAAATAATTCACTATTTATTTAATTATTCATTTCATGAACCTGTGTATGAAATAAACAGATATCAATTAAACTATTGATTGAATCGTTAAACTATTAAATCATGAAATAAATAGTAAAATAAATCATTACAAAATTAAATAAATAATTGACTAGGTAAATACATTCAATTAACGCCATATTAATTAATGATACATTTAATAACACATGTATGTATTTAATTATGATTTCAATTAAATAACAACCCATTCAAGTAATTTTTTGACAAATGTATTTATTTATTTCATTCTGTCCCATTTGACCCTCCATAGAATACTAACAGGTGTGCTTCTAGCTCATTCAGGGGTGATGGACGGCTGGTAGCGCTTCATAGCAGCAGTCGACCTCCAGGGTCCCAACTCCCCGCCCCTCTGTTGCGAGTTGTCGTGATTAAATGTAACGTGTTTATGTGTGCATTGCATGGAGGTTTTTTCCCACTCCAGACTAGGCCCCCTTAGGAGCCCAGTCTAGATTGTATTTTTTTTACTCATCTTCTTCCCCAGCGTTTTACCTTTTTCTTATCTTTTCCCGGGCGCCTTTGGCGACCCATCAGCGTTCCTGTTCTGTAACCCTGTACACTGTTTGTTTGTCTAATCTTGAACGGGTTTGTGCCGAAAACATAGTTTTGTTGTACTTGTGCAATGACAATAAAGTCCTATCCTATCCTATCCTATCCTAACTAGGAGTGAAGATGAAACACAGTGACAAACAGGAACCAGAAATACCAAAATAAGAGTCTGAAACAGGAAATGATAGTGGAAACACTGGAAAACACAACTGTAGTCCAGCCTGTCATTCAAAACATGACAAAAACGGCTTTAAACGAATCCTGACATAACAATTTGAATCTTGATCTAAAATATATTGCATCTTTCTTATTATTTGTAGATTATTTGAAATGACCAACTGTTAAATGTCTGTTATACAATTTGTACCCTTAGGCGAGGTTTGCATTAAATCAGGGATGTCCAAAGTGCAGCTTAGGGGCCATTTTCAGCACGAAGCTCTCTTTTTTTCTGAAGGGTCAGTGTCGATTTCAAGAATAATTTTTTTTTTTTTAATTATTGAGCTGTATTTGTAGATATTACACTCCACACATTTTGTTTAGATAGCATGTATTTGCACACATTAGATTGTTTTTAGCGTATTTTACACACAAAATATAACAAAGTGGCTCCGGCATTGGCGTTGTTAGGCCTATTTTAGGGGGGCTCAAGCCCCCCTAAAATATTCTTAAGCCCCCCTAAATAATTTGGTGTTATATATATATATATTTTTTTTACAAATGCATATTCATTATAAAGTGGCCCGAATATGAGTTTAAATAAATAATCATATAACCTGTTATTATTCACTCAGTTTCCCCTCACTTCGCAGCGTAAGGTAGAGAGCCCCTTTAGTGCGTCGGTGTCCAATCCATTCCACTTGTTCATATAGAAAATGTCCACATCACTCAAATTCCAGTCCGCATTTTCTCTGCGACCTTTCTTGCGGTCCTGCAGGTGTACGAAGCACATTATCTTCCTTTACAATGAGTGAAGCCGCACGAAACCTTGTGTGTGCAATTGTAAATAATTTTGTTTTTAAATTTTGTGTTTCTTGTAGAATCTATATAAAGTAATGTACATTAGCCTATTGTTAAAATAATGAAAAAAAACATCATTAAATATATTTGTTTTATTGTATTGTTACATTAATAGCTGTTGTATTATTATAAGATGGCTTGTTAAACATTTCATAGGATTTTCAGAGGGAGGAAAAACCAAGACATTTAATATAAAATGTAAAATGAATAAATACATAAAAAGAAAAAGAAAAAAAAAGGTTAAAAGCCATCGTCCCGGGGAGCATTTCATTTCGTCCCGTGCATTTAAAAAAATATAATAATAATAACAATGAATAATTTCTAAGTCTTTGTTAGCCGTTTGTGAAGTTTTGTGCTTGTGCGTAACGTTCGCTCGCATTCTGTGCATCTCCTGGGGGCTAAGCCCCCCCGTCCTTAAAAGCTAGTGACGCCCCTGGGCTCCGGTACAACTTTTGAGTTTGGACACCCCTGCATTAAAAAGTAGTCTGAGTGATTAAAAAAAAAAAACACCAAATATTGTCCAACACATTCCAAGAAGTGATGCATCTTTACAATTTTCATGAACATCTCCACATTTATTTCAGCCAAACCGCTGATCGACAAGAAGTTGGAGGACATTCAGCATCGCCTTGACAACAATGAGGACGTGGAGGGAGAGTACTTAACCTACCTGCTGTCAAACACTGACATGAGCACCAAAGACGTGTACGGGAGCATCGCTGAGCTTCTCTTAGCTGGAGTGGACACGGTAATTTGTTATGTTACACGTCTACACATTCTACTAAAACTCTGTTTCAAGTGGCACATATAACAGGGCTATTCATAGGGGTGTGGGAAAAAATCGATTCCAATTCAAATCGCCATTCCCACGTTGTACGATTCAGTATCGATTCTCATTTTTCAAAAATGTATTTTCTTTCTTTTTTCTTTTTTCTTTTTATTCTTTATTAATCAATCCAACAAAACAATACACAGCAATACCATAACAATGCAATCCAATTCCAAAACCAAACCCGGCCCAGCAACACTCAGAACAGCAATGAACAGAGCAATTGAGAGGAGACACAAACACGACACAGAACAAACCAAAAGTAGTGAAACAAAAATGAATATTATCAACAACAGTATCAATATTAGTTACAATTTCAACATAGCAGTGATTAAAAATCCCTCATTAAAATTATCATTAGACATTTGTAAAAAAAAAAAAAAAAAAAGAAAAAAAAAAAGAACAATAGTGTCACAGTGGCTTACACTTGCATCACATCTCATAAGCTCATACTTGCCAACCCTCCCGGATTTTCCGGGAGACTCCCGAAATTCAGCGTCTCTCCCGAAAACCTCCCGGGACAAATTTTCTCCCGAAAATCTCCCGAAATTCAGAATATAAACAGCATACCTGCCCAATCACGTTATAACTGTAGAATGATGGAGGGCGAGTTCTTGGTTTCTTATGTGGGTTTATTGTTAGGCAGTTTCATTAACGTCCTCCCAGCGCGGCAACAACACACAACAACAGCAGTCACGTTTTTGTATACCGTAAAGCAGTTTGTCTGCGTAAACAGCAATGTTGTGACACTCTTAAACAGGACAATACTGCTATCTAGTGCATTTGATGAAAGCACTTTTGTGCGTGCCACACATCAATGCATCACAGAGACAGGGTGTTCAGCATGGTTAGAAAAATAGTGACAGAGAATAGAACAAGGATGGACAATTCAACCCTTAACTCAACAATGAGTAGATGAGTGTTATGTGTGTGTATATGTGTAAATAAATGAACACTGAAATTCAAGTATTTATTTTATATATATATATATATATATATATATATATATAATAAAATAAAATAAAATAAAAAATATATATACGTATATATATATATATATATATAAATACATACATATAATAAAATAAATATAAATATATACGTATATATATATATATATATATATATATATATATATATATATATATATATATATATATATATATATATATATATGAAATACTTGACTTGGTGAATTCTAGCTGTAAATATACTCCTCCCATTTTAGCCACGCCCCCAACCACGCCCCCGTCCCACTCCGACCACGTCCACCCCCACCCCCTCCCCCCACCTCCCGAAATCGGAGGTCTCAAGGTTGGCAAGTATGCATAAGCTTGACAACAAACTGTGTCCAATATTTTCACAATGATAAAAAAATAAGTCATATTTTTGGTTCATTTAATAGTTAAAACAAATTTACATTATTGCAATCAGTTGATAAAACATTGTCCTTTACAATTATAAAAGCTTTTTACAAAAATCTACTACTCTGCTTGCATGTCAGCAGACTGAGGTAGATCCTGCTGAAATCCTATGTATTGAATGAATAGAGAATCCTTTTGAATCGGAAAAATATCGTTTTTGAATCGAGAATCGCGTTGAATCGAAAAAAATCGATTTATAATCGAATCGTGACCCCAAGAATCGATATTGAATAGAATCGTGGGACACCTAAAGATTCGCAGCCCTAGCTATTCAGCTCTGTGCGGTTATTTAGGGACACTTGGGCTTTTGTCACGATTTAATGATGTTTTTCTTTTCATTTACCGTATTTTCCGGACCATAAGGCACACCGGATTATAAGGCGCACTGCCAATGAATGGTCTATTTTCGATCTGTTTTCATATATAAAGCGCACCGGCGCATTAAAAGAGTCATATATATATATATATATATATATTTTTTTTTTTCTAAATGTAAAACACTTCCTTGTGGTCTACATAACATGTAATGGTGCTTCTTTGGTCAAAATGTTGCATAGATTATGTTTTACAGATCATATTCAGGCCGCTTTCTGACAGTCGCTTCCGGCTGCGTCGTTTTGTGGGCGGTCTTATTTACGTGGCTCACCTTCGGCAGCGTCTTCTCCCCGTCATCTTTGTTGTAGCGGTGTAGCGTGCAAGGACGGGAGTGGAAGAAGTGTCAAAAGTTGGAGCTAACTGTTTTAATGACATTCTGACTTTACTTCAATCAATAACGGAGCAGCATCTCCTCATCCGGAAACAACAACAACCCTGGAAATCCCGTGAAAAAACGTCTAATAACTAAAGTTCCTTGGGTGAATAATGTAAACTCACTACACCGGTATGTTTTAGGCGAGTCATGGCGAGTTTACTGACCGATATAAGTAAGAACTTTACACTACTTTATATTAGAAATGGCAACAGCTGAGGATGAATGTCCCATAACAAGAAGATAGAGAAAAAGAAGAAGCTTATTGGGAGTGTGGCCGTGCCAGCAACCTGAAGGTTCCTGGTTCGATCCCCAGCTTCTACCAACCTAGTCACGTCCGTTGTGTCCTTGAGCAAGACACTTCACCCTTGCTCCTGATGAGTGGTTAGGGCCTTGCATGGCAGCTCCCGCTATCAGTGTGTGAATGTGTGTGTGAATGGGTGAATGTGGAAATAGTGTCAAAGCGCTTTGAGTACCTTTGAAGGTAAAAAAGCGCTATACAAGTATAACCCATTTACCATTTATCGACTACGTAGTCAGCACGGACTACAAAGGCGGACGCGCGCAAATTTTCAGGACTTGATTACGAAATGTTACGAAGGTCGTCACGGAAGTAAACAAGGTAGGAGTCGAACTGTCTCATACTCTGAATATCCAATTATATTAATTATTGATTATATATCCATTATATTAATATAATACGTACACACACACACACACACATACTGGTTATCATTTGGAATGGGGACCAAGTTTTTGATCATCACTTGTGGGGACCACCCTTTCTACAGGTTGTGGAGGCATAAAAAAAATAGAGGTCAAATGGCCACTGCCCAGTTAGCTCGTACACGTCTTTAAATCTCTGGATTGATGAAGTAATGTGCTGATCATTCTTACTGGGGACCCTGGGGAAAAAATAGTTAATATGGTTCATGGGGACCAAATTTAAATAATTTTGCATAATTCACACACATTTGTACGTGACTACTGAGGACCATTAAAAAAAAAAAAAAGTTCAAATTAAATATGCCATTATCCTCAGAATACAGCACTACAGCTGTCCTCTTATAGGAAGTTTCACCACTTAAATGTTAAAGCAAATCCTGTGCTCCTGCAGAGCAGCGAGTGCAGTACCAGCTACAGCCCGATGAGGGGGCTGCTGTGCAAATGTCTCACACTCAAACTAACCAGTAAACATGTTTTTTGGGCCAAAGCTTAACAATCACTTAGGCATCTTCAGAATGGATCTGACTATCATTTAAAAACGTTTCCCTTTAGGGGACCTGTTTTTTTGTCCCCATACCGTCAGAGGTCCCCTAAAGGTGTAAACAGAGCGATGTCCCCATTAAGTAAGCATTGCCAGCGGCGGCCGATTTGGGTGGGGTGGCTGGGGGCTGGCCTCGCCGCGCTCTCCGGGGGTGGGGGGTGGGCTCGTGGGGGCCCGGTTGCCGGTGGGGTGGGGGCGGTCTTCCCGTCCGGTTGTGGGGAGTCTCTGGGTCCCTCGGGCGGGGCGTCTCGCCTTTCTGCCCGTGTGGGGTGTGGTCTCTCGCTGGCTTGGGGTCTGGCTGTCCCCTGCTTTTCTCGTGCCCTGTCCTCTGCCGGGTGCGTCTGTCTGCGGCCTGCTGCTGGCCCTTGTGGGCGGTACGGTGGGCCGGGCTCTGGGGTTCCTGTCGCTGGCCGGCTTGACTGCGTGGGGGCGGTGGTCCCTGGTTCCCTGGGCACCACGCCTACTGTTTGTGGGTTGGGCTCTCGGGGGTGATGGGGCCGTGCTCTGGCTCCCACGCACTCTGGGAGTCGAATATATTGTACATACAAATTCACATATGCTCACATACGTACATAGGTACCTACGCTCCCACATACATACACAAATACAGTACATATTTACATATCTAAAGTTCGTACATCCACACGCACATTCAATATACAAACATACACATACTGTACATATACACTTACTGTACAAACACATATACACACTCTGTACATATACATTCACTGTACAAACACATATACACATTCTGTACACATACATTCATTGTACAAACATATACACATTCTGTACATATACAATATGCATACTTACACTCATGCACATAATCACGTTTCATCAAACATATATTAACGTTGTTGCCCTAGGGTAAACTGGGTGTAACACATGGCACACTGACAAAGCTTAACCTATTGTTACTATAACAATCTACAAGGTTAATGTAGGTTGCTTCTCTTTCTCCCCCTCCATTTTTCTGCATTCTTTCGTATCTCAAGTTATCATTACATATATGTATTGTTGGCATTTAAACAACTGTATTGTTGATAATAAAGGTAAATTATTGGTATTGTTCATTATCAATAGCGCTATTTCTATTGGTATTTGTATTGATCCATTTGTAGTGTAATAATGCTCATTGTCATTTCTGTATTATTTTTTATTTTTCGTTAACTGCTTATTTGCTATTACTTTTACCATCATATTTGTACATGTCGTATTTGCTGATGTTGCTCTATTGTTGTTGTTGTTGTTGTTGTTTGCTGTTGTTGTTTTTGTCCCTCTGTCTAATCCCCCTCTTGTCCCCACAATTTCCCCCTCTGTCTTCTTTTTTTTTCTCTTTCTATCCCCTCCTGCCCTGACCCGGCTGCACTAAATGATAATATAAATACATTTAATAAAGTCAAATACAAATAAGGCAACAAGAGAAGTATCCTACACTTCTCTTTTGTAAAGTAAATCTGAACAGCCGACATGGGCATCTACATCAACTATATGATTTGCCTGAGAAGCTGGACAGGACACAAAAAACAAACAAAAACAAACAAACAAAAAAACAAAAACAAAAACAAAAAAAAGTAAGCATTGCCAGAACACGCACACACGCAGCATATATATATATATATATATATATATATATATATATATATATATATATATATATATATATATATATATATATATATATATATATATATGAGTACAGGCCAAAAGTTTGGACACACCATCTCCTCATTCAATGGGTTTTCTTTATTTTCATGACTATTTACATTGTAGATTGTCGCTGAAGGCATGAAAACTATGAATGAACACATGTGGAGTTATATGTACAAAAAAAGGTGAAATAACTGAACACATTTTTTATAATCTACTTTCTTCAAAATAGCCACCCTTTGCTTTGCACAGTCTTGGCATTCTCTCGCTGAGCTTCAAGAGGTAACCTGTAATTGTTTTCACTTCACAGGTGTCATAGTTTTGATGCCTTCAGTGACAATCTACAATGTAAATAGTCATGAAAATAAAAAAAACGCATTGAAATGAGAAGGTGTGTCCAAACTTTTGGCCTGTACTGTATAAAGTTACTCACCCTTGATCTAATTAAATTCAAGTTCAATTCTACTTGGGGCCTTAGATTAGCTAGGTGGAGCTCTGGTTTTTGACTGATTGATTGAAACTTTTATTAGCAGATTGCACAGTACAGTACATATTCCGTACAATTGACCACTAAATGGTAACACCCGAATAAGTTTTTCAACTTGTTTAAGTCGGGGTCCACGTTAATCAATTCATGGTCAGCCTCCTCTGCAGTAGACATTTGGTTGTTTGCATAACATATCTATTTTTTCCCCTCAATTATGTAACTAGACCAAAAAAAATGCTCACTTCGGATACTGCTGGTTCTTAAAATAAGAATAGTAGCGACTAAGTCCGGCCCCCAGTCCTTAGTTTTCTGAAAATGTGGCCTGCAGAACAATTTAATTATACAGCCCTGACATGTGGCAACAACTCCTGTTATGAATGACTTGTCAACAATGTTTATAAACACACTATCAGTTCATGATATTTATCACAGTTGCATGGATTGAGAAGCTGGAAAAATACAATTTGACAATGCACATTTAATGTTAATTATGCACATGTACAACTAGTCCCTCTTTTATTGTAAAAAAACCCCCATCTTCCTACATTTAGACCTCCAACACTCTCACCTGGACTGTTCACCTGCTGTCCAAGTACCCTCAAGTCCAGGAGAAGCTCCATAGGGAAGTGTGCACGTTGAACAAAGACAATGGGAGCCCTTCTGCTGAGGAGGTGACCCGTATGCCGTATTTAAGGGCCGTCGTCAAGGAAGCACTGAGGTACTGTGGATTTGTATGCTTTTAATAATCCCATCTACTATGTAATACCATTATTATTATGATCAAAACTTTACAGGATGTATCCAGTAGTGCCTCTGAACGCAAGGGTCATTACGGAAAAGAGTGTTGCTGTTGGTGGTTATCAGTTTTCCAAAAATGTAGGTTTTCTTATTTATTTTGCAACCATGAAACATTATAATAGTATGTACTGTTTTGCCTTCAGTACTGTGACAAAAGTACAGTGGAACCGCGATTCACGAACGTATTTAGTTCTTGAACAGGGTTTGAAAGCACAAAACTCCTTAACTTCAGATTCAGATTCAGAAGAGTTTGTATTGCCATTGTTTGAGAACGGGTTCACAAACTAGGAATTTTACTTGGTGCAATCATGCAACATAAAACACATATAACACAGAATAGGTAATAAAATTACCTAATCTAGACTAGACTACTGCAACGCACTTCTTGTCGGGATCCCCAGCAAGAACATCCAGAAGCTGCAATACATACGGAATAGTGCTACTCGGATCCTGATGAGAGTGCGGAAATATGGCCATATCACATACTTGCCAACCTTGAGACCTCCGATTTCGGGAGGTGGAAGGAGGGGGGTGGGGGTGGGCGTGGTAGGAGTGGGAGGGGGGCGAGGTTGGGGGCGTGGCTAAAAGGGGAGGAGTATATTTACAGCTAGAATTCACCAAGTCAAGTATTTCATATATATATATATATATATATATATGTGTATATATATATATATATATATATAACAAATACTTGACGTTCAGTGAATTCTAGCTATATATATATATATACGTATATATATATATATATATATATTTATTTTATTATATGTATATATATATATACATATATATATATATATATATATATATATTAATTTTATGGCGCAGTGGGAGAGTAGCCGTGCGCAACCCGAGGGTCCCTGGTTCAATCCCCACCTAGTACCAACCTCGTCATGTCCGTTGTGTCCTGAGCAAGACACTTTACCCTTGCTCCTGATGGGTGCTGGTTAGCGCCTTGCATGGCAGCTCCCTCCATCAGTGTGTGAATGTGTGTGTGAATGGGTAAATGTGGAAGTAGTGTCAAAGCGCTTTGAGTACCTTGAAGGTAGAAAAGCGCTATACAAGTACAACCCATTTATCATTATCATTTATTATATATATGTATATATATATATATATGTATATATATATATATATATATATATATATATATATATATATATATATATATATATATATATATATATATATAAAAAATAAATACTTGAATTTCAGTGTTCATTTATTTACACATATACACACACACATAACACTCATCTACTCATTGTTGAGTTAAGGGTTGAATTGTCCATTCTTGTTCTATTCTCTGTCACTATTTTTCTAACCATGCTGAACTCTGATGATGCATTGATGTGTGGCACGCACAAAAGTGCTTTCATCAAATGCACTAGATGGCAGTATTGTCCTGTTTAAGAGTGTCACAACATTGCTGTTTACGGCAGACGAACTGCTTTACGGTATATAAAAACGTGACTGCTGTTGTTGTGTGTTGTTGCCGCGCTGGGAGGATGTTAATGAAACTGCCTAACAATAAACCCACATAAGAAACCAAGAACTCGCCCTCCATCATTCTACAGTTATAACGTGATTGGGCAGGTATGCTGGTTATATTGTGGGTTAGCGGACTCAGGTCCTCATGGACCTGAGTCCGCCTGAATTTCGGGAGATTTTCGGGAGAAAATTTGTCCCGGGAGATTTTCGGTAGAGGCGCTGAATTTCGGGAGTCTCCCGCAAAATCCGGGAGGGTTGGCAAGTATGCCATATCACACCAATTCTCAAATCCCTTCACTGGCTTCCTGTTCCACTCAGGATTGAATACAAAGTCTCCCTACTGACTCACCAGTGCCTCCATGGAAATGCCCCCCTCTACCTCAAAGAACTACCGTATATTACCAAATAAACGCCTTTGGGCAAATAACCGGTCCTAATAGCCGCCCGGGGTCTGACCCCATTTTGTGAATTAACCGCCTCTTCCTAATAACCGCCTATGCCTATGGGCTGTTATTTGCATAATTTAGATTAAAATGCTACTGGGGTTGCGTTTGCTGCAGTGTTATTGTTTTGATGGTTTTATAGAGTACTTGGTACCATAATTTTATTTTTCCTGTATGCTGCTTTATTTCAAACATGGAGTACTGTAGCCTTTATTTTATTTAAGTGACATTGTTCTGTTTTGATGGTGGGTTTTATACTTGAGTACTTGGTACCATAATTTTATTTTTCCCGGTATCCATCCATCCATCCATCTTCTTCCGCTTATCCGAGGTCGGGTCGCGGGGGCAGCAGCCTAAGCAGGGAAGCCCAGACTTCCCTCTCCCCAGCCACTTCGTCCAGCTCTTCCTGTGGGACCCCGAGGCGTTCCCAGGCCAGCCGGGAGACATAGTCTTCCCAACGTGTCCTGGGTCTTCCCCGTGGCCTCCTACCAGTCGGACGTGCCCGAAACACCTCCCTAGGGAGGCGTTCGGGTGGCACCCTGACCAGATGCCCGAACCACCTCATCTGGCTCCTCTCGATGTGGAGGAGCAGCGGCTTTACTTTGAGCTCCCCCCGGATGGCAGAGCTTCTCACCCTATCTCTAAGGGAGAGCCCCGCCACCCGGCGGAGGAAACTCATTTCGGCCGCTTGTACCCGTGATCTTGTCCTTTCGGTCATAACCCAAAGCTCATGACCATAGGTGAGGATGGGAACGTAGATCGTTCGGTAAATTGAGAGCTTTGCCTTCCGGCTCAGCTCCTTCTTCACCACAACGGATTGATACAGCGTCCGCATTACTGAAGACGCCGCACCGATCCGCCTGTCGATCTCACGATCCACTCTTCCCTCACTCGTGAACAAGACTCCGAGGTACTTGAACTCCTCCACTTGGGGCAGGGTCTCCTCCCCAACCCGGAGATGGCACTCCACCCTTTTCCGGGAGAGAACCATGGACTCGGACTTGGAGGTGCTGATTCTCATCCCAGTCGCTTCACACTCGGCTGCGAACCGATCCAGTGAGAGCTGAAGATCCTGGCCAGATGAAGCCATCAGGACCACATCATCTGCAAAAAGCAGAGACCTAATCCTGCAGCCACCAAACCCGGGCGTTTATTTATCCGGTAGGCTGCTTTATTTAAAGGGGAACATTATCACAATTTCAGAATTGTTAAAACCATTAAAAATCAGTTCCCAGTGGCTTATTATATTTTTTGAAGTTTTTTTTCAAAATTTGACCCATCACGCAATATCCCCAAAAAAAGCTTCAAAGTGCCTGATTTTAACCACCCGTCCATTTTCCTGTGACGTCACATAGTGAAGCCAACAAGTGAAGAACAGCAAGCTATAGCGACATTAGCTCGGATTCAGACTCGGATTTCAGCGGCTTAAGCGATTCAACAGATTACGAATGTATTGAAACGGATGGTTGTAGTGTGGAGGCAGGTAGCGAAAACGAAATTGAAGAAGAAACTGAAGCTATTGAGCCATATCGGTTTGAACCGTATGCAAGCGAAACCGACGAAAACGACACGACAGCCAGCGACACGGGAGAAAGCGTGGACCAATTCGGCGATCGCCTTCTAACCAACGATTGGTATGTGTTTGTTTGGCATTAAAGGAAACTAACAACTATGAACTAGGTTTACAGCATATGAAATACATTTGGCAACAACATGCACTTTGAGCGTGC
Organism: Nerophis lumbriciformis; assembly: GCF_033978685.3. NCBI lineage: Eukaryota > Metazoa > Chordata > Actinopteri > Syngnathiformes > Syngnathidae > Nerophis > Nerophis lumbriciformis. The sequence continues at coordinate 10,964,026 of NC_084578.2, forward strand.
AGACAGCCCAATTTTCATCAATTAATATATTCTGTAGACATACCCTCATGTCAGCAGGCCAGGGAAGCTAGGGTCGATATTCTTCTCTTGATCATCTTCGGGACGGTGTGAGCCAAGACATCCAGGGGGTTTAGCTCGCTCGTCTGCGGGAACAAACTGCCGCCATTGCTTGCCGTGCTACCGAGGTCCTTTGTCCCTGAATTGCTCACACACTCCGGCAGATTCAATGGGGGTCTGGCGGAAGATTTCCTTGACTTTATCGTTGGAAATGCATCTGCTTTGAATGTCGCAGGATATCCACACATTCTTGCCATCTCTGTCGTAGCATAGCTTTCGTCGGTAAAGTGTGCAGAACAAACGTCCAATTTCTTGCCACTTTCGCATCTTTGGGCCACTGGTGCAACTTGAATCCGTCCCTGTTCGTGTTGTTACACCCTCCGACAACACACCGACGAGGCATGATGTCTCCAAGGTACGGAAAACAGTCGAAAAAACGGAAAATAACTGAGCTGATTTGACTCGGTGTTTGAGAAAATGGCGGATTGCTTCCCGATGTGACGTCACGTTGTGACGTCATCGCTCCGAGAGCGAATAATAGAAAGGCGTTTAATTCCCCAAAATTCACCCATTTAGAGTTCGGAAATCGGTTAAAAAAATATATGGTCTTTTTTCTGCAACATCAAGGTATATATTGACGCTTACATAGGTCTGGTGATAATGTTCCCCTTTAATGCCTTGAACCGGAAGTGTGACCGTCTATGGCGTTTCTGCTCGAAATGATTCTTTATTCGTCACTCCAAGCAACGTTTGTAAGTTTTACAATATAACTAAAACAATTCATACTTAATAATAATAATAATATATTTTATTTTTAAAAAGCACTTTACATTGAGTAAACAACCCCAAAGTGCTACAGTGTATTAAAATAAAAAGATAATAAAAAAATAAAAAAAATAAAATCTAGAACAGCCAAATAGCTAAAACAAGTACGCATATATCTAAAAAAAAAAGGCCTTTTTAAAAAGAAGGGTTTTTAAGCCATTTTTAAAAGCATCCACAGTCTGTGGTGCCCATAGGTGGTCAGGGAGAGTGTTCCACAGACTGGGAGCGGCGGAGCAGAAAGCCCGGTCTACCGTTGTTAAAAGTTAAAAAAGTTAAAGTACCAATGATTGTCACACACACACTAGGTGTGGCGAGATTATTCTCTGCATTTGACCCATCACCCTTGATCACCCCCTGGGAGGTGAGGGGAGCAGTGGGCAGCAGCGGTGGCCGCGCCCGGGAATCATTTTGGTGATTTAACCCCCAATTCCAACCCTTGATGCTGAGTGCCAAGCAGGGAGGTAATGGGTCCCATTTTTATAGTCTTTGGTATGACTCGGCCGGGGTTTGAACTCACAACCTACCGATCTCAGGGCGGACACTCTAACCACTAGGCCACTGAGTAGGTACTCAGGTCTACCGTTGTTCGTAGCTTTGTCCTCGGCGGTTGGAGGAGGTTAGCCTGTCCCATGTGTGATGTCTGTAAGAGTGTTTTCATGCATATTTGTACGTGCTATTGTAATGTCTTGAAGCTAGCGTTGTTAGCATTAGCTACAACACTAGCATGTGTCTGTGTTAGAATTAAGAACTTACAACGGCATTATTTTTGTATTGTTTTTAGTTTCGTAAATTCACCAAAACGTCACCGTGGACTTATTGAGTCTGTTTAGAAGATTGGAGAGCTAGCTTCTGCAGCTGGTGGGTCCATGGCGATGACTTCTGTTTTGTTTAATCAACCATTTTACTGCCTTGTTACCATTTTGAAACAATTAAGGCACGTAAATAAATATTCGCACAATCCGATTGTGTAAATAACTCATTTCACAACGTATATATCTGCGGCTTATAGTCCAGTGCGGCTAATATATGGAAAACTATTTTTTTCTTCTAAAATTTAGTGAGTGCGGCTTATATACCGGTGCACCCTATGGTATATAAAAATATGTAGCATATAGTATGGGGGCACTTTGGACAACGCTGTGGATACTTCCTAAATGATTCAAACCACACATCGCTTACTTTGGACTCAAATTGAGCTAACAAAACTAAAAATAATAACCAAACAAATCAGAAAAAGTACCAATTAGCACAGTAGACATGACTACACAGATACATAACCCCGCCCACATTGGATGTGCTGCCGGCCACAAAATGGCTGCACTGCAGGCATACAATGTATGTTTTTATTCAGTCCGTGGCTCGCAAATCGAAAAAGTTAAAACAATGAGATGTTGGTAAATCGAGGTTCCACTGTACGTACTGATGCTGTTTTCATTTCTAATAATATGGTTTGTGGTGTTTCCCTAGACCACTTTCACATTTTGTCACTATGCCATCAGTCACGATGAGGAAACATTCCCAGAGCCGTTCACCTTCAAGCCCGAGAGATGGCTCCGTGACGGCCGAGAGAGGCCAAACGCCTTCGGCTCCATTCCATTCGGTTTTGGAGTGAGAGGCTGTGTTGGTCGAAGAATTGCTGAGCTGGAGATGTATTTGGTTTTATTTCAGGTAAATGGCTCTTTTCAAACGTGTTTGTACAGTTGGCATGATATTTGCTTGTATTGTTACGTGTACCACCTTTTAACACAAATTGATTTTTAGCTCAAGATCTAAGTCAGAAGTTTATTTTTTCACCAGAACCCAACCTTACTTAATTGACATACGTACAGTAAGTACACATACTGTATATTTCAGGGGTACCCAAAATGCGGCCCATGAACTATTGCTAATGCTATTAAAAAAAAAACACAAATAAAAGAGCAAACAGGTGAAATGTAACAAGAAAAGGTTGCAATGTTGACTGGAATAAGACAAAGCTGCCATGCAGGATGTTTTTCCCCTTTAAAACAGTCATTGATCAAAAAATAATAATGAATCAAGATTAATGTATTTTTAATTTTTTAATTTTTTATTTTTTATTTCAAATATGCAAAAAAAACAAGAGCAAGCCTTATCCAATACAGTGCTATAGCTTTAACAGTCATTATAACAAAATGAAAATAATGGAGAATAAAAAACGAAAACAAATAAACAAAATGAGCAATGGACTTTCTTTTTTTCTTTTTTTTTACATATTAGAAAAGAAGAAATTTACATTTAAGAATTGTTAAGAATTATTGACCTATTTGAGGCTTCAATTATGTCACAAAACAAAATACCGCTTTGAAATATATTTTTTGCCATGTATATATATATATATATATATATATATATATATATATATATATATATATATATATATATATATGTATGTGTGGGGAAAAAAAATCACAAGACTATTTCATCTCTACAGGCCTGTTTCATGAGGGGGGGTTCCCTCAATCATCAGGAGATTTTAATGGGAGCATTCACATACCATGGTTTATATAGGGCACAGAGTGGGTGGGTACAGGCTGGCGTAGGGGCGTGGTGATTGGCTCATGTGTTACCTAGGAGGTGTTTCCGTCTGTGGCGGCATGCTGTTACAATTTCGCTGCGCTTGTTGAGGGATGACAGGTCTGGACGGTAAATAATAAACAGTTTCTCTTTCAGAGAAATAACAGCTACCAACCATTCACGAACCCCAACACAACACTCCAATACGTGCACCATGACAGCAACCACCCACCCACCACCACGAAAAGAATACCTACCGGAATTAATAAAAGGCTATCGATGCTGTCATCTAGCAAAGCTGAATTTGACCAAGCAACCCCCCCGTACCAAAAAGCCCTTGATGAAAGCGGATACAATTTCACCCTCACCTATGAACCCACGCCAGGAAACCAGCCAAAAAAGAACAGAAAACGAAACGACATCATCTGGTACAACCCCCCATACAGCAAAAACGTCTCAACTAACATTGGACACAAATTCCTCAATCTGATTGACAAACACTTTCCCAAAGACAACACCCTAAGAAAAGTATTCAACAAGAACAACATTAAATTGAGCTACAGCTGTATGAACAATATACGACAAATCATCTCAAACCACAACAAAACAATTGCAAATGAGCCGTCGGCCCCCGGACAGAGCGACTCCAAAACCAACAAAGGCTGTAACTGTCGAAAGAAACCTGATTGCCCTCTCAACGGGGGGTGCTTACAAACATCAGTTGTCTACCAATCTAAGGTAATACGCAAGGACATTAACACATCCGACACATATGTAGGATTAACCGAGGGAGAATTCAAAACCAGATGGAACAATCACAAGGCTTCTTTCAGGAACCAAAACCTGCGGAATACCACAGAACTCAGCAAACACATTTGGGACCTCAAAGACAATAATGTTGAATATTCAATAACATGGCAAATTCTTGCATCCAGCACACCTTACAATAGTGGTAATAAAAGATGCAACCTATGCTTGAAAGAGAAACTGTTTATTATTTACCGTCCAGACCTGTCATCCCTCAACAAGCGCAGCGAAATTGTAACAGCATGCCGCCACAGACGGAAACACCTCCTAGGTAACACATGAGCCAATCACCACGCCCCTACGCCAGCCTGTACCCACCCACTCTGTGCCCTATATAAACCATGGTATGTGAATGCTCCCATTAAAATCTCCTGATGATTGAGGGAACCCCCCCTCATGAAACAGGCCTGTAGAGATGAAATAGTCTTGTGATTTTTTTCCCCACACATACATATATCGCGCTCTACTACGGTATTGAGCACTATTTTTTGGATAGCCTTATTAAGACATATATATATATATATATATATATATATATATATATATATATATATATATATATATATATATATATATATATATATATATATATATACAGTATACATATATATATATATATATACATATATACATATATATGTATATATATATGTATGTATGTATGTGTATTTATATATATATATGTATGTGTATGTATATATATATATATATATATATATGTATATGTATATATATATATATATATATATGTATATGTATATATATATATATATATACCTGTATACATATATTTACGTATATATATATATATATATATATATATATATATATATATATATATATATATATATATATATATATATATATATATATATACACGGTATATACATATATTTTTTTCCACAACATTTTTAATGTGAAGTAATTGAAGCTTTAAATACGTCAATAATTCCTAACAACATTGATTTTAATTCGTTATTATTTTTTTTAACAATGACAGTTAAAAAGATAAACCCCACTAAAATTATTGGGGATCCAAAAGGGCTCCACTCATTAATGTGTGAAAAACGAGTCATATGTATATATATGACATATATATACATATATGTATGTATGTGTTACGTGTGCCTCACAATACAAAGGTCCTGGGTTCGATCCTGGGCTCGGGATCTTTTTGTGTGTGTGTGCGTATATTTATATATGTGTGTATATACAGTATATATATATTATATATATATATAGATATATATATATATAATATATATATGTGTGTGTGTGTGTGTATGTATATATATATATATATATATATATATATATATTAAAGTTAAAGTACCAATGATTGTCACACACACACTAGGTGTGGCGAAATTATTCTCTGCATTTGACCCATCACCCTTGACCACCCCCTGGGAGGTGAGGGGAGCAGTGGGCAGCAACGGTGGCCGCGCCCGGGAATCATTTTTGGTGATTCAACCCCCAATTCCAACCCTTGATGCTGAGTGCCAAGCAATATATATATATATATATATATATATATATATATATATATATATATATATATATATATATATATAGCCGTGGTCAAAAGTTTACATACACTTGTGAAGAACATAATGTCATGGCTGTCTTGAGTTTTCAATCATTTCTACAACTCATATTTTTTTGTGATAGAATGATTGGAGCACATACTTGTTGGTCACAAAAAAACATTCATGAAGTTTGGTTCTTTTATGAATTTATTATGGGTCTACTGAAAATGTGACCAAATCGGCTTGGTCTAAAGTATACATACAGTAATGTTAATATTTATCCTGAAGAATTTGGAGGTAATCCTCCTTTTTCATTGTCCCATTTACTCTCTGTAAAGCACCAGTTGCATTGGCAGCAAAACAGGCCCAGAGCATAATACTGCAACCACCATGCTTGACGGTAGGAAGGGTGTTCCTGGGATTAAAGGCCTCACCTTTTCTCCTCCAATCATATTGCTTGGTATTGTGGCCAAATAGCTCCATTTTTGTTTCATCTGACATCACATGGACAAAGATAAGACCTTCTGGAGGAAAGTTCTGTGGTCAGATGAAACAAAATTTTAGCTGTTTGGCCACAATACCCAGCAATATGTTTGGAGGAGAAAAGGTGAGGCTTTTAATCCCAGGAACACCATGCCTATATATATATATACCATCCATCCATTTTCTACCGCTTATTCCCTTTGGGGTCGCGGGGGGCGCTGGAGCCTATCTCAGCTACAATCGGGCGGAAGGCGGGGTACACCCTGGACAAGTCGCCACCTCATCGCAGTATATATATATATACCATTATATATATATATATATATATATATATATATATATATATATATATATATATATATGTTTGTGTTATAAGTACGATGAGCTTCCCTGACCTCCTTTATTTGCTTATTTTTCAGATAATCCGGCTGTTTGAAATCAAACCAGACCCCACAGTGGGAGAGGTGAAATGTCTCAACCGCACTGTTCTTGTACCAGACAGACCACTAAGTATATATTTGGTGGACAGACCATGTGACAATAAAACATAAGTAGTCCACCAGCATAAGTGCAATTTCCGATCCTGATTTTTTTGTTTTGCCTTATAATTGGCCTGCTGTGGTCCTGACACACACAGCACAATCACTTCAAGAACCTCATCGTCTTTATAACCAGTCCACATTTCTTTACATCCGTCCTCAACATGACTGTCAATGACCACTCTCGGGCATATTAATATGCCAGAAAGTACAGTGGAACCTCTATTTGCAAACCCCTGTATTTGTGAACTTTTCGATTTACAAACTTTTAAACCGAGCCATATACAAACCCCATTTCCATATGAGTTGGGAAATTGTGTTAGATGTAAATATAAACGGAATACAATGATTTGCAAATCATTTTCAACCCATATTCAGTTGAATATGCTACAAAGACAACATATTTGATGTTCAAACTGATAAACTTTTTTTTTGTTGCAAATAATCATTAACTGTAGAATTTGATGCCAGCAACACATGACAAAGAAGTTGGGAAAGGTGGCAATAAATACTGATAAAGTTGAGGAATGCTCATCAAACACTTATTTGGAACATCCCACAGGTGAACAGGCAAATTGGGAACAGGTGGGTGCCATGATTGGGTATAAAAGTAGATTCCATGAAATGCTCAGTTATTCACAAACAAGGACGGGGCGAGGGTCACCACTTTGTCAACAAATGCGTGAGCAAATTGTTGAACAGTTTAAGAAAAACCTTTCTCAACCAGCTATTGCAAGGAAATTAGGGATTTCAATATCCCATAATATCATCAAAGGGTTCAGAGAATCTGGAGAAACCACTGCACGTAAGCAGCTAAGCCCGTGACCTTCGATCCCTCAGGCTGTACTGCATCAACAAGCGACATCAGTGTGTAAAGGATATCACCACATGGGCTCAGGAACACTTCAGAAACCCACTGTCAGTAACTACAGTTGGTCGCTACATCTGTAAGTGCAAGTTAAAACTCTCCTATGAAAGGCGAAAACCGTTTCTCAACAACACCCAGAAAAGCTGTCGGCTTCGCTGGGCCTGAGCTCATCGAAGATGGACTGATACAAAGTGGAAAAGTGTTCTGTGGTTTGACGAGTCCACATTTCAAATTGTTTTTGGAAACTGTGGACGTCGTGTCCTCCGGACCAAAGAGGAAAAGAACCATCCGGATTGTTATAGGCGCAAAGTTGAAAAGCCAGCATCTGTGATGGTATGGGGGTGTATTAGTGCCCAAGACATGGGTAACTTACACATCTGTAAAGGCACCATTAATGCTGAAAGGTACATACAGGTTTTGGAGCAACATATGTTGCCATCCAAGCAACGTTACTATGGACGCCCCTGTTTATTTCAGCAAGACAATGCCAAGCCACGTGTTACATCAATGTGGCTTCATAGTAAAAGAGTGCGGGTACTAGACTGGCCTGCCTGTAGTCCAGACCTGTCTCCCATTGAAAATGTGTGGCGAATTATGAAGCCTAAAATACCACAACGGAGACCCCCGGACTGTTGAACAACTTAAGCTGTACATCAAGCAAGAATGGGAAAGAATTCCACCTGAGAAGCTTAAAAAATGTGTCTCCTCAGTTCGCAAACGTTTACTGAGTGTTGTTAAAAGGAAAGGCCATGTAACACAGTGGTGAACATGCCCTTTCCCAACTACTTTGGCACGTGTTGCAGCCATGAAATTCTAAGTTAATTATTATTTACAAAAAAAAAAAAGTTTATGAGTTTGAACATCAAATATGTTGTCTCATCGAAGCAAATGAAGTTGACAGTTGACAGAAACTATTAAGGTTCCGCCGCCAAATGTTTAAGTTGGTTAGAAATTCACCTGCAAGAAATTGGAAACGCATTAACTTAAGAGACCAGCAGGGGGCAGCAGAACTGCATGACTGCAACAGAGAGAGACCTGATAGGCATATCGGTTCATACCTGGTCATTTCAATACCTGCATCGATACTAATACCGATATGTTTTACAAAATAAAACATTTAGTCATATTTACAAAAATTTCAAAAACTTTTTTTAAAACAACAAAACCTCACTGTATTTTTGTTGATCAACAAACTTATATATCGACCAAATATCTGTACAATATGTAAATACAATAATATAAGACAATGTGGCTAACAGAATAATACAAATACAATATTCCCTTTTATGACGGGCAATTATTTAAAAATAAAAATAGTGCAGAATAGGTAAACAAAAGCAAAAACTCTGTTTGGCTCTCATTAAAATCATTTGGCTTTTGTACTCAAAGCCCATCCGTGTCCAAGAACTTACTGTACGTGAACATTATAACAATATATACATATTATGACAATGTAGGCTTTGGCAGGGGCGTGGCACCAAATTCTGGGGCCCCCATCCCACCCTTGGGGTGTTTACGTGGACTAAAACAACTAATCAGTGCATCGATTTGGTTCAAACCGGCTTTTGTAAACACATGTAAACACCTTTATTAGTGTTTTGACTTTTTATAGATGGGATTAACATATCTAGAACATATCTAGATAAAGCCCCTTCAATGTTTTGGTTCTATTTTAAAAATGTATTTATATATATTTTTTTTAATTACAAAATAGTGCCAACAAATTTAATGTAAAGTAGCCAGAGTATGAATTTAAATAAAAATATGACTTGTCACTATTCGCTTAAATATGATTATAATCTGTTACATTTTCATTTTAATCAGAGTGTAAAATAAAGATTATCTGATACGTTATCATCAAATCCTAAATAACATATCAATAATATTAGGATTATATTATTTTTGGTGCATCTGGCTTTAAAACAACAGTGACACATCTGTTTCTAACTTTAATGAAGGGTCTTTGAACGCACCATAGTTATGTGCAATGTGATGCAACTTGTACTTAACTTCCTCCTATGCTGCCATATATAGATAACATATATTTTATTCTATCACCTCATCCTTCTTCCAAAATATCGGTTCTGTGTGCGAATGAACCCTTTTAATTTTAATCTGATTCAAGCAACCTCAACATCTTTTTTTCTTTCTTCCAACTGACATATTTAAATGACAGAAGAAAAAAAATAATTGTGAAAATGTGCGGCAGGACCACGTAAAATGGTGTGGCAAGCCGATAAAATGAAGTGTAGGGCCACTTTAAAATGATTCATCGGACTACATTGAATGCTGCAGCAGGACCAAATAAAATAATAGAGCGGACCACATAAAATGATGTGGTGGGCCACCTAAAATGAAGTGGCATATCCCACAAAATGTTGTGGCATATCACATAAAATGATGTGGCGCGTTACATAAAATGATGTGGCGGGCCACATAAAATGATGCTGCGAACTACATAAAATGATGTTGCATGTCACATAAAAAGGCGAGGTGGGCCACTTTAAATGATGCGATGGACATAAAGTATTACGGCAAGCCCCATGAAATATCGGGGTGGGACCACATAAAACGATGTGGCAGGCCACTTAAAAATGATGCGGCATTTCCCATAAAATTATGTGGTGGGCCAATTTAAATGATGTGGCGGACATAAATTATCGCAGCCGGCCACATGAAATATTGCGGCAGGACAACATGAAATTATGTGGCATGTTACATAAAATGATATGGTGGGCCAAGTTAAATGACATGGCGGACATAAAATATCGCGGAATAATGCGGCATCTCACATAAAATAATGAGGTGGGCCACTTTTAATGATGCGATGGACATGAAGTATTGCGGCGAGCCACATGAAATTTTGGGGCGGGAACCAAACATAAAATATTGCGGCAGGACCACATAAAAGGATGTGGCAGGCCAATTAAAATGATACGGCATATCACATAAAATTATGTGGTGGACCAATTTAAATGATGCGGCGGGCATAAAATATCGTGGCGGGCCACCTGAAATATGCGGCAGGACCACATAAAATAATGCGACGGGCCACATAAAATGAACGCCATGTCACATAAAATGACGAGGTGGGCCACTTTAAATGATGCGATGGACATAAAGTATTGCGGCGAGCCACTGAAATATTGGGGCGGAACCAAACATGAAATATTGCGGCAGGACCACTTAAACGATATAGTAGGCCACATTAAATGAAGTTACATATCACATAAAATGATGTGGTGGGCTAATTTAAATGATATGGCGGACATAAAATATTACGCCGAGCCACTTAAAATATTTCGGCAGGACCACACAAATAATGTGGCAGGCCACATAAAATGATGCGGCATGTCACATAAAAGGACGAGATGGGCTACTTTAAATGATGCGATGGACATAAAGTATTGCGGCGAGCCACGTGAAATATTGGGGGGGAACCAAACATGAAATATTGCGGCTGGTCCACATAAAAGGAGGTGGCAGGCGCCACTTAAAATGAGGCGGCATGTCATGTTAAATGCTGTGGCATATCACTTGAAATATTGCGGCAGGACCACACAAAATAATGCGGCATGTCACATAAAATGATGTGGTGGGCCAAAGTAAATTATGCGGCGGGCCACAAAAATGACGAGCTGGGCCACTTTAAATGACATGCTCCCCGACATAAAGTATAGCGGGGAGCCACATTAAATATTGGGGCGGGGCCAAACAATTATATATTGCGGTAGGACCACATAATACGATGTGGCAGGCCACATAAATGTAGCGTCATGTCATGATGTGATGGGCCAATTTTAAATGAAGAGGCGGACATACAATATCGTGGCGGGCCAGATGAAATATCGCGGCAGGACCAGATAAAATAATGCGACGGGCCACATAAAATAAACCGGCATGTCACCTAAAATGATGAGGTGGGCAAAGTATTGCAGGGAGCCACTGAAATATTGGGGCGGAACCAAACATGAAATATTGCAGCAGGACCACATAAAACGATGTAGTAGGCCACTTTAAATGAAGTTGCATATCACATAAAATGATGTGGTGGGCTAATTTAATGATACGGCGGACATAAAATATTGCGGCAAGCCACTTGAAATATCGCGACAGGACCACATAAAATAATGCGACAGGACCACATAAAATGAAATATCGCAGCGGGCCATGTAGAATGAAGCGGCATGTCACATAAAAGGACGAGGTGGGCTACTTTAAATGATGCGATGGACATAAAGTATTGCGGCAAGCCACATGAAATATTGGGCGGAACCAAACATGAATTATGGCGGCTAGTCCACATAAAACGAGGTGGAAGGCCTCTTAAAATGAAACGGCATGTTACATAAAATGATGCGGCGGACATAAAATATCGCGGTGAGCAACTTGAAATATTGCGGAAGGACCACATAAAATAAGGCGGCAGGCCACATAAAATAAATCGGCATGTCACATAAAATGATGTGGTGGGCCACTTGAAATATTACGGCAGGACCACATAAAACAATGTGGCAGGCAACTTAAAACGATACGGCATGTCACGTTAAATGATGCGGCATATCACATAAAATATTGCGGTGGGCTACGTAAAATAATTCGGCGGGCCACATAAAATGACGAGGTCGGCCACTTTAAATGATGCGATGGACATAAAGTATTGCAGGGAGCCACATTAAATATTGGGGCAGAACCAAACATGAAATATCGCAGCAGGACCACATAAAATGATGTGGCAGGCCAATTTAAAATGACGAGGCATATCACATAAAATGAAGCGGGGGACATAAAATTTTGCGGCGGACCACACAAAATGACGCGGTATGTCACATAAAATAATGTCGCCTATCACATAAAATGAAGTGGCAGTTCACTTTAAATGATGCGGCAGGCCACTTAAATAATTCGGAAGTTTGACACCGGTGACTTAAATATTTATTTCATGGCTAAATTAACCATTTCAGGATTTTATTAATAATTAATTTAATGGTGTATTTAATGATTTAATTAATTCAATTTAATTCACCAATTTATTCTGAAGAGTAATATAATAAATACATACATAATTACCTTGAAGTATTTATTTAAATATTTATTACATTTTGTCTTTATAATCCTGAGACGTTAAATTAGTCTGAGAAGTGCCTGTCGATAAGAAGTGGACAAATATCGACGTGGCCACGTTTTCTCTCGACCCGATACTGATACTTGGTATCGGCAGTGTCGACATACGGCTGGACCCGCCCACCCACGACTACCTGTGGTCGACCATCCAAAAGTTGACAGCGAGGGGCTTCACCTCTGAGACAAGTGCGGGACTCGGAGCGCGTTGTTCGGCCTCACCGCGGCACGTTTGGCGTGACCCAAAAGCGCAATTGCCATTTAATTGGAGCCGCCGGTGGGAGTGGGGAGGAACTTTCCGTGAATGGGTTTGGATCCGCGCACCGCGTTTCCGCTCGGATGGGATGCAGTGTGAGCCTCATGTGCTGTGAAGAAGACTTCCTGCTGATGCCTGATCGTCACCAGCATGAGGAGGAGGAGGAGGAGGAGAAGACGACCTGCAGTCTTATCAAGGTGAGTCCTACATTTATTCCATTAAAAAAATAAAAATAAATAACATGAAAAAACTTGACACCACTAGTATTACTAAAGAATGTGCATCTGAAGTAAACAAGCTACAGCAACACTTTAGTTCCGGGGTGCCCAAACTTTTTCCACTTAGGGCCAAAAACTGACAAATCAAAGGATGCGGCGGCCATTTTGGTAGTTTTCACCTTCAAAACCTTTTTTTTCGAAGAACTACAAAATAAAATGTTGGTAGAAATTTTGCTAACAGTTAGCACACTGGCTAGATAGCGTTTGATTGATTGAGACTTTTATTAGTATGTTGCACAGTGAAGTACATATTCCGTACCATTGGCGTTGTTAGGCCTATTTTAGGGGGGCTCAAGCCCCTCTAAAATATTCTTAAGCCCCCCTAAATAATTTGGTGTTATATATATATATATATATTTTTTTTTTTACAAATACATATTCATTATAAAGTGGCCCGAATATGAGTTTAAATAAATAATCATATAACCTGTTATTATTCACTCAGTTTCCCCTCACTTCGTAGCGTAAGGTAGAGAGCCCCTTTAGTGCGTTGGTGTCCAATCCATTCCACTTGTTCATATAGAAAATGTCCACATCACTCAAATTCCAGTCCGCATTTTCTCTGCGACCTTGCTTGCGGTCCTGCAGGTGTACGAAGCACATTATCTTCCTTTACAATGAGTGAAGCTGCACGAAACCTTGTGTGTGCAATTGTAAATAATGTAGTTTTTAAGTTTTGTGTTTCTTGTAGAATCTATATAAAGTAATGTACATTAGCCTATTGTTAAAATAATGAAAAAAAACTTCATTAAATATATTTGTTTTATTGTATTGTTACATTAATAGCTGTTGTATTATTATAGGATGGCTTGTTAAACATTTCATAGGATTTTCAGAGGGAGGAAAAACCAAGACATTTAATATAAAATGTAAAATGAATAAATACATAAAAAGAAAAAGAAAAAAAATGGTTAAAAGCCATCGTCCCGGGGAGCATTTCATTTCGTCCCGTGCATTTAAAAAAAAAAAAAATAATACCAATGAATAATTTCTAAGTCTTTGTTAGCCGTTTGTGAAGTTTTGTACTTGTGCGTAACGTTCGCTCACATTCTGTGCATCTCCTGGGGGCTAAGCCCCCCCTGTCCTTAAAAGCTAGTGACGCCCCTGTTCCGTACAACTGACCACTAAATGGTAACACCCCAATACGTTTTTCAACTTGTTTAAGTCGGGGTCATGATACAGATATATACTATCTTCATAATACAGTCATCACACAAGATCATCACATTGAATTATTTACATTATTTACAACCTGGGGTGTAAATACATACTTGCCAACTCTCCCGGATTTTCCGGGAGACACCCGAAATTCAGCACCTCTCCCGAAAACCTCCCGGGACAAATTTTCTCCCGAAAATCTTCCGAAATTCAGGCTAACCCACAATATAAACAGCGTGCCTGCCCAATCACGTTGTAACTGTAGAATGATCGAGGGCGAGTTCTTGGTTTCTTATGTGGGTTTATTCTTAGGCAGTTTCATTAACGTCCTCCCAGCGCGGTAACAACACACAACAACAGCAGTCACGTTTTTGTTTACCGTAAAGCAGTTTGTCTGCCGTAAACAGCAATGTCGTGACACTCTTAAACAGGACAATACTGCCATCTAGTGCATTTGATGAAAGCACTTTTGTGCGTGCCACACAGCAATGCATCATCAGAGAGGGTGTTCAGCATGGTTCGAAAAATAGTGACAGAGAATAGAACAAGGATGGACAATTCAACCCTTAACTCAACAATGAGTAGATGAGTGTTATGTGTGTGTATATGTGTAAATAAATGAACACTGAAATTCAAGTATTTATTTTATATATATATATATATATATGTATATATATATATATATATATATATATATATATATATATATATATATATATATATATATATATAAAATAAATATATATATATAAAATAAATATATATTTATATCTAGAATTCACTGAAAGTCAAGTATTTCTTATATATATATATATATATATATATATATATATATATATATATATATATATATATATATATATATATATATATATATATATATATATATATGAGAAATACTTGACTTGGTGAATTCTAGCTGTAAATATACTCCTCCCCTCTTAACCACGCCCCGCCCCCTACCACGCTCCAAATCCTTTATAAATATAAATAAAAATCTATCTTTTTTTCCAAATAGTTCAAGAAAGACTGAGCAATATTTTGCACTGTTATACAATTTAATAAATCAGAAACTGATGACGTAGTGCTGTATTTGACTTCTTTATCCCTTTTTTTCAACCAAAAATGCTTTGCTCTGATTAGGGGGTACTTGAATTAAAAATAATTTCACAGGGGGTACATCACTGAAAAAATGTCGAGAACCACTGTTATACAGAATATAACTTGAGCTCTTATTTTGAAGGCGCAAAGAGCGGAAGTGGTGACACGTTTTGGTGGAGCGGAGTTTTGAAAACAAACGAAATAAAGGGGTATTTACTCCACATAAATCAAATAAAAAATAAAGTAATAAAGTGGTATTTATTCCACATAAGTCAAATAAAAATAAAGTAATAAAGTGGTATTTATTCCACATAAATCAGAAGACAGCAGCAAGATGAAAGAAGTCTTTGTGCTTTCTGACAAGACGAAGCTCCGCCGTTGATTGATTGAAACTTTTATTAGTAGATTGCACTAGGGCTGCAACTAACAACTAATTTGATAATCGATTAATCTGTCGATTATTACTTTGATTAATCGATTACTAATCGGACAAAAGAGACAAACTACATTTCTGTCCTTTCCAGTATTTTATTGAAAAAACCCAGCATACTGGCACCATGTTCTTTCAACTTGCCAAATAAAACAAGGAAAATGTTACAAAAATGTTGTTTTTTTAAAAATAGACAGACACGCACCTCCCCCCCCCACCCACCCACCCACCCACACCCAGACACACACAGAGCGCGCCTCTTCTCCGGCTTGTGACACAAGAACATTCAGAAGGACGACACTGCAACTTTCCAATAAAACACACTCAGATCTTCTGTTTCTAGCTGATACTGTGTTATTTTACGTTATTTTTTTATGTAGTAACGCATCATGTAGTAACGCATCATGTAGTAACGCATCATGTAGTAACGGTAACTGAGTTACTGAATATAAAAAATAACGTGTTAGACTACTAGTTAGTCCCAACACTGACTGTAACATACGTCAAGTACCAGAATATGTTCCCCTGGAGTTTGGACCTGAAAAATTTGTTTAAAATGCTAACATGCTAACGTATCAAGTAACAAAATATGACAGAGGTGCATACTCACAAAATTAGATGAAAATAAGCGAGCATACTAATGTTAGCATGCTAACAAGTATTATTCGTCAACTAACAAAATATTTAACCGCTGTGGTGTATGCCTGCAAAATTAGCAAAAAAGCTCGCAAGCTAATATTAGAATGCTAGCGATTGAAAAAATTAGCTACGCACTTTGGCACTCCTGCCATAGTTACATAAATCACGTAAAATATGTTTAAAGGGGTGCCTTGAGGAGTGACTTAGTTATGTAAATCACACCTTTGGATCCCATCTAAAGAATCTAAAGTAAACGAGCAACACCTTAGTTCAGGGGTGCCCAACATTTTTCCACTGAGGGCCACAGACTGACAAATCAAAAGATGCGGTTGCCATTTTGGTAGTTTTCACCTTAAAAACCAGTACAATATATATATTATTCTCAAAGAACTAGAAAATGCAATTTTGGTAGAAATTTTGTGTGAATGCTGATGAGCCAAAGTCGAACCTAAATGCTAACAGTTAGCACACTGACCGGGTAGTGTCAAGCAACAACAAATATGAGAAAAATGTGCTACAAAGGGAGCATGCTAACATCACTGTACTATGCTAACGTGCTAACATTAGCATACTAACAGTTAGCGTGAGTGAAATACCAAACTTTGTGACACTGATGCGTATACCTGCCAAATTAGAATTTAAAAAAAAAAGCTAATGTTAGCATGCTACAATGCTAACTGTAACATGCGTCAAGTACCAAAATATATTACTCTGGAGTTTGGACCTGAAAAATGTGTTTAAAATGCTAGCATGCTAACGTTAACATGCATAAAGTACCGAAATATGACTAAGGTGTGTACCCACAACATTTGATTCAAAAAAGAACCTAGCATCCAAACGTTAGCATGTTAACAGGTAACATGCGTCAAGAACCAAAATATTTGACACTCTGGAGTTTGTACCTGACAAATGACTGAGTGAGTGTGTGAAGTTTCCGCACACACGTGTGATGAATATTTCTGAGCTGGTGTTTATTTATCTTCCCCAAAGGAGTGCCAAGCCTTGTGTTTACGTGCATGGCGGGTGTTGTTGATGTTTGTGTCAGGTGTGCTCAGGTGCAGACAAATATGCCTCCGGTGTTAAACACTTGAGCATGTTTTTGCTTTTATGTTCCGGATGCAGGAACACAGAGTTTGCTCAGGTTGACCTGTGAGCCTCACATGAAAGAGTGATAAGAATCTGCCGGAAAGGAAATCCCTCATGCCTAAGAAAACACACATGAGGGTTCTTGAATGGCCTTTAGGACAAATATGCTTTTTATAATAGCACACTCGGGCCTGGCTGTGTTTTCTACCATGGGGACATTTTATTTGTGTATGACTCTGTACAGCACCCGTGTCAAACTCAAGGCCTAAGGGACAGATTTGGACCATCACATCATTTAATGTGGCCCGCTACATCATTATGATGTGGCCCCCCACATTATGTTAAGTGGTGGGCCACCTTATTTATGTGTCTGTCACCTCATTTTATCATTAATGTCGTTTTCCACATTATTTTAAGTAACCCTTCAAATCATTTTTATGTGGCCCGCCACCTCATTTATGTGGTCCGCCATATTACATTAAGTGGTCCGCCACATCATTTTACGTGGCCTGTCTCATCATTTTGAGTAGTCTGTCACATTTATTTATACAGCCTGCCACCTTGTTTAAGTGGTCCGCCATATAATTTTAAGTGGCCTGCCTCATCATTTTGAGTAGTCTGCCACATTGATTTATACGGCCTGCCACCTTGTTTAAGTGGCCTGCCTCATCATTTTGAGTAGTCTGCCACATTGATTTATACGGCCTGCCACATTGTTTATGTGGTCTGCCGCCTCATTAATGTCATCCGCCACATTATTTTAAGTGACCCGTCAAATCATTTTATGTGGTCCGCCACATTTTATTAAGTGGTTTGCCACATCATTTCATGTGGCCGGCCACCTCATTTATGTGGTCCGCCACATCATTTTCAAAGGTAGTCCACCTCATTGATGTGTTTTTCCACATTATTTTAAGTAACCCTTCAAATCATTTTATGTGGCCCGCCACCTCATTTTATGTAGCTCATCACAATATTTGAAGTGGTCCGCCACATTATTTTAAGTGGCCTGCAATGTCATTTTATGTAACCCATTACTTAATTTTATGTGGTCCTCCATGTCATTTTATGTTGTCTGTCACATTTTTTTAAGTAGCCTGCCTCATCATTTTGAGTAGTCTACCACATTATTTTGCACGGCCTGCCACCTTGTTTATGTGGTTTGCCACGTCATTAATGTCGCCCGCCACATTATTTTAAGTGACCCGTCAAATAATTTTATGTGGTCCGCCACATTTTATTAAGTGATTTGCCACCTCATTTATGTGGTTTGCCACGTTATTTTTAGTAACCCGTCAAATCATTTATGTTGCCCCACATTATGTTAAGTGGTGGGCCACCTTATTTATGTGTCTGCCACATCATTTTATTAGGTCGGCCACCTCATTTATGTGGCTTTCCACATTATTTTATGTAACCCTTCAAATCATTTATGTGGCCCGCCACCTCATTTATGTGGTCCGCCATATTACATTAAGTGACATGCCACATCATTTTATGTAGCCCATCACAATATTTTAAGTGGTCCGCCACATCATTTTAAGTGGCCTGCCTCATCATTTTTGAGTAGTCTACCACATTGATTTATACGGCCTGCCACCTTGTTTATGTGGTTTGCCGCATCATTAATGTCGTCCGCCAAATTATTTTAAGTAACCCATCAAATCATTTTATGTGGTCCGCCACCTTTTATTAAGTGGTTTGCCACTTCATTTCACGTGGCCGGCCCCCTCATTTATGTGGTCTGCCAAATCATTTTCATAGGTTTGCCACATTATTTTAAGTAACCCGTCAAATAATTTTATGTGGTCTGCCACCTCATTTATGTGGTCCTCCACGTTAAATTAAGTGGCGTGCCGCAACATTTTATTTGATCCACCACCTCACTTATGTGGTCCGCCACATTATTTTATGTGGCCCACCACCACGTTTAAGTGGTCCGCCACAAATTTTTTTAAATGGCCTGCCACATAATTTTGTGTAACTTGCCACATAATATTATGTGGTCCGCCACATTTTTTAAGTAGCCCGTCAAATCATTTTAGGTGGTCCGCCACCTCATTTATGTGTTCTGCCATATCATGTGACATGGCATGCCACTTCATTTTACATGGTCCGCCATTTAATTTTATGAGGTTGGCCACCTCGTTTATGTGTTTTGCCACATTATTTTAATTAACCCGTGAAATCATTTTGTGTGGCCAGCGACCACATTATTTTATGTGACATAATATTACGTGGTCCCCCTCGTCATTTTATCTTTTCTACCACATTATTTTACATGACCTGCCACTTCGTTTATGTGATTTATCACCTCATTCATGTGGTCCACAACATTTTTTTTAAGTGGCCCACTACATCATTTTATGTTGTCCGACACCTAATTTTATTAGGTCGGCCACCTAATTTATGTGTTTTGCCACATTATTTTTAATAATCCGTCAAATCATTTTATGTGGCCCCCCACATTATGTGGCCTGCCACTAATTTATGTAGTGTGGTCTGGCACATCATTTTATTAGGTTGGCCACTTAATTTTTTGTGGCCCGCCACCTCATTTATGTGGTTGGCCACATTATATTAAGTGGTCCACCACTACAATTTATGTGGTCCGCCACGTTTTTTATGTGGTCCGCCGCATAATTTTATTTGGCCCAACACATAATTTTTTTTGGCCTGCCACAACATTTATGTGGTTTGCCACATTATTTTAAGTAACCCTTCAAATAATTCTATGTGGCCCGCCACCTCATTTATGTGGTCCGCCACATTATATTAAGTGGTCCACCACTACATTTATGTGGTCCGCCACATTATTTTATTTGGCCCAACACATTATGTGGCCTGCCACTAATTTATGTAGTGTGGTCTGGCACATCATTTTATTAGGTTGGCCACTTAATTTTTTGTGGCCCGCCACCTCATTTATGTGGTCGGCCACATTATATTAAGTGGTCCACCACTACAATTTATGTGGTCCGCCACGTTTTTTATGTGGTCCGCCGCATAATTTTATTTGGCCCAACACATAATTTTTTTTGGCCTGCCACAACATTTATGTGGTTTGCCACATTATTTTAAGTAACCCTTCAAATAATTCTATGTGGCCCGCCACCTCATTTATGTGGTCCGCCACATTATATTAAGTGGTCCACCACTACATTTTGTGGCCCGCCACGTAATATTATGTGGTGCCCCACGTCATGTTATGTTTCTGCCACATTATTTTAAATGGCCTGCCACCTTGTTTATGTGGTTTGCCACATCATTCATGTGGTCCGCCACTATATTTATGTTGTCCGACACCTAATTTTATTAGGTCGGCCACCTAATTTATGTGTTTTGCCACATTATTTTTAATAATCCGTCAAATCATTTTATGTGGCCCCCCACATTATGTGGCCTGCCACTAATTTATGTAGTGTGGTCTGGCACATCATTTTATTAGGTTGGCCACTTAATTTTTGTGGCCCGCCACCTCATTTATGTGGTCGGCCACATTATATTAAGTGGTCCACCACTACAATTTATGTGGTCCGCCACATTATTTTATTTGGCCCAACACATTATGTGGCCTGCCACTAATTTATGTAGTGTGATCTGGCACATCATTTTATTAGGTTGGCCACTTAATTTTTTTAAGTAATATTATGTGGTACCCCACGTCATTTTATGTTTATGCCACATCATTTTACATGGCCTGCCACCTGGTTTATGTGGTTCACCACTTAATTTATGTGGTCCGCCACTTTATTTTGAATGGTCTGCCACATCATTTTATTAAGTTGGCCACATAATTTTTGTGGCCTGCCACGACATTTATGTGGTTTGCCCTTCAAATAATTTACGTGGCCCGCCACTTCATTTGTGTGGTCCGCCACGTTATATTAAGTGGTCCACCACTACATTTATGTGGTCCGCCACATTATTTTATTTGGCCTGACACATCATTTTTGTGGCCCGCCACGTAATATCATGTGGTCCCCCACGTCATGTTATGTTTATGCCACATTATTTTACATGGCCTGCCACTTTGTTTATGTGGTTTGCCACATCATTCATGTGGTCCGCCACTTTATTTTAAGTGGCCCGACACATCATTTTACGTGGCCTGCCATGTAAGAACATGTGGTCCCCCACGTCATTTAATGTTTTCTGCCACATCATTTTACATGGCCTGCCACCTGGTTTATGTGGTTCACCACTTAATTTATGTGGTCCGCCACTTTATTTTGAATGGTCTGCCACATAATTTTATTAGGTCGGCCACATAATATTTGTGGCCTGCCACAACATTTATGTGGTTTGCCCTTCAAATAATTTACGTGGCCCGCCACTTCATTTGTGTGGTCCGCCACATTATATTAAGTGGTCCACCACTACATTTCTGTGATGCGCCACATCTTTTATGTGGTCCGCCACATTTTTTTATTTGGCCTGACACATCATTTTTGTGGCCCGCCACATAATATCATGTGGTCCCCCACGTCATGTTATGTTTATGCCACTTTATTTTATATGGCCTGCCACATGGTTTATGTGGTTTGCCACCTTATTCATGTGGTCCCTCACATTATTTTAAGTGGCCCGATACATCATTTTATGTGGCCTGCCATGTAATACCATGTGGTCCCCCACGTCATTTTATGTTTTCTGCCACATCATTTTACATGGCCTGCCACCTGGTTTATGTGGTTCACCACTTAATTTATGTGGTCCGCCACTTTATTTTGAATGGTCTGCCACATCATTTTATTAGGTCGGCCACATAGTTTTTATGGCCTGCCACCACATTTATGTGGTTTGCCACATTATTTTAAGTAACCCTTCAAATAATTTAGGTGGCCCGCCACATTATATTAAGTGGTCCACCACTACATTTATGTGGTCCGCCACGTTTTTTTATGTGGTCCGCCAAATCATTTTATTTGGCCCGACACATCATTTTTTGTGGTCCGCCTCGTAATATTATGTGGTTCCCCACATCATTTGATGTGGTTCCCCACATCATTTGATGTTTTTTGCCACATTATTTTATTTGGCCTGCCACCTCGTTTATGTGGTTTGCCACCTCATTCATGTGGTCCCCCACATTATTTTAAGTGGCCCGATACATCATTTTATGTGGCCTGCCATGTAATACCATGTGGTCCCCCACGTCATTTAATGTTTTCTGCCACATCATTTTACATAGCCTGCCACCTGGTTTATGTGGTTCACCACTTAATTTATGTGGTCCTCCACTTTATTTTGAATGGTCTGCCACATCATTTTATTAAGTCGACCACATAATTTTTGTGGCCTGCCACCACATTTATGTGGTTTGCCCTTCAAATAATTTACGTGGCCCGCCACTTCATTTGTGTGGTCCGCCACATTATATGAAGTGGTCCACCACTACATTTGTGTGGTCCGCCACATTTTTTATGTGGTCCGCCACATTATTTTATTTGGCCTGACACATCATTTTTGTGGCCCGCCACGTAATATCATGTGGTCCCCCACGTCATGTTATGTTTATGCCACATTATTTTACATGGCCTGCCACCTGGTTTATGTGGTTTGCCACCTCATTCATGTGGTTCCACACATTATTTTAAGTGGCCCGACACATCATTTTATGTGGCTTGCCATGTAATATCATGTGGTCCCTCACGTCATTTTATGTTTTCTGCCACATCATTTTACATGGCCTGCCACCTGGTTTATGTGGTTCACCACTTAATTTATGTGGTCCGCCACTTTATTTTGAATGGTCTGCCA
>NC_084578.2:10992500-11105000 GCF_033978685.3 Nerophis lumbriciformis
TCCTGTTGGAACACCCAACTGCGCCCAAGACCCAACCTCCGGGCTGATGATTTTAGGTTGTCCTGAAGAATTTGGAGGAGGTAATCCTCCTTTTTCATTGTCCCATTTAAAGCACCAGTTCAGTTGGCAGCAAAACAGGCCCAGAGCATAATACAACCACCACCATGCTTGACGGTGGGATGGTGTTCCTGGGATTAAATAATAAATGATAAATGGGTTGTACTTGTATAGCGCTTTTCTACCTTCAAGGTACTCAAAGCGCTTTGACACTACTTCCACATTTACCCATTCACACACACATTCACACACTGATGGAGGGAGCTGCCATGCAAGGCGCTAACCAGCACCCATCAGGAGCAAGGGTGAAGTGTCTTGCTCAGGACACAACGGACATGACGAGGTTGGTACTAGGTGGGGATGGAACCACCTTAAAAGCCTCACCTTTTCTCCTCCAAACAGATTGCTGGGTATTGTGGCCAAACAGCTCAATTTTTGTTTCATCTGACATCACATGGACAAAAATAAGACCTTCTGGAGGACAGTTCTGTGGTCAGATGAAACAAAAATTGAGCTGTTTGGCCACAATACCGGGCTCTGGATCTTTCTGTGTGGAGTTTGCATGTTCTCCCCGTGACTGCGTGGGTTCCCTCCGGGTATTCCGGCTTCCTTCCACTGCCAAAAACATGCACCTGGGGATAGGTTGATTGGCAACACTAAATTGGCCCTAGTGTGTGAATGTGAGTGTGAATGTTGTCTGTCTATCTGTGTTGGCCCTGCGATGAGGTGGCGACTTGTCCAGGGTGTACACCGCCTTCCGCCCGAATGCAGCTGAGATAGGCTCCAGCACCCCCCGCGACCCCAAAGGGTACAAGCGGTAGAAAATGGATGGTTGGATGGATGTGTGGAGGAGAAAAGGTGAGGCCTTTAATCCCTAGGAACACCTCGACTTTGAATCGAATCGTTACCCCCAAGAATCAAATCGAATCATACTCGGGTTGTACGGTATACCGCTACTAATGACGTACCGCAGTACTAATGAATTCAAAAAGGTACTATACTGCCTTTAAAAATATCTAGTATGTTTATATTTCATGCGCCTGATGGCGCGCCCTGTCGACATTGCTGGTAATACGAGCCGAGGCGCATGTAAGTCAACACACACACAGAGCACTTACAAGCAGAAACAGTGTGAAGACCAAAGAGGGAGATTAGACGTATTTCGGCTTCAAAACTAACAATAATGGTGAAGCTATAAACGAGGGGTGTCCAAACTGTGGCCATTCACGTTGCGGTAAATACAATTAAAAAGCAACGTTTCTTACCTTCTGGTACCTGCTGATCTGTATTTGGGATCTGCATGAATCCTGAAAAATTGCGCGCGTTCGCCTTTGTAGTCGATAAGCATCTTCTTTTTCTCTATCTTATTGTTATGGGTCATTCATCCTCCGCTGTTGCCATTTCTAATAAAAAGAAGTGTAAAGTTCTTACTTATATCTGTCAGTAAACTCGCCATGAAATCGCTAAAACATACCGGTGTAGTGAGTTTACATTATTCACCCGAGGAACTTAGGTTATTACAGAGTTCCGGTCGGACGTTTTTTTTCACGGGACACATTTCCGTCGTTGTTGTTTCCGGATGAAGAGATTGCTGCTCGGTTATTGATTTAAGTAAAGTCTGAATGTCATTAAAAAAGTTAGCTCCATCTTTTGACACTTCTTCCACTCCTGTCCTTGCACGCTACACCGCTACAACAAAGATGACGGGGAGAAGACGCTGTCGAAAGTGAGCCACGTAAATAAGATCGCCCACAAAACGGCGCGTCCTGAAGCGACTGTCAGAAAGCGGCTTGGAGATGATCTGTAAAACATCATCTATGCAACATTTTGACCAAAGAACCACCATTACATGTTATGTAGACCACAAGGAAGTGTTTTACATTTAGAAAAAAATTATAACAATATGACTGTCATTATCCGATTGTATTTTGTGTTAGTTTTGGACTCCTTTAGTTCCTGTTTGTGCACCTCTGAGTTTGTTTTGGTTGCCATGGTTGCTCATTGTGTTCAACTGTCTCTGATTAAAGTTCGCCCGCTCACCTGCTTCCCGAGCACTAATCAGAGGCGTTATTTAAGCCTGCCTCTGCCGGTCAGTCGGCCTGGCGTCATTGTTTGCTTCATGCCTTGTCTGCGTAAGATAATTGTTTGTTTCATGCCACAGTTTTGTGAGTATTCCTTGTCCATAGCCCATGCTAAATAGTAGCATTAGCTTCGAGTGCGACTCGTTTTCCATTTTTTCTACTACTGTGATATTTTGAGGAATAAATCATGTTCCAACCTGGTCCGTCTGCATTTCGGGAGAACAAACCCCGCAGTAAGCTGCGAAAACCCCGTCGTGACAATGACTCCTTTAATGCGCACTATAATCCGGTGCGCCTTATATATGAGAAAAGATCGAAGATAGACCATTCACCGGCAGTGTGCCTTATAATCCGGTGCGCCTTATGGTCTGAAAAATACGGTAATAATCAATTTTCTGCCACTTGACAAAATAATACAATATGTTTCTGCATACGTCAGCAGCCAAATTACTTAGTACTAAAAGAGAAGGTGTCTAGTATGTTCACTATCTTATTTAATGACAACATTGTTTTTTGATTGCAATAATTGTTCAAATAAAGCCAATAATGACATTTTTTGTATTGTAACGTAAGGAAATACGTTTTGGTAAGTACTAGGGGTGTAACGGTACACAAAAATTTCGGTTCGGTACGTACCTCGGTTTAGAGGTCACGGTTCGGTTCATTTTCGGTACAGTAAGAAAACAACAAAATATAAAATTTTTGGTTATTTATTTACCAAATTTGTAAACAATGGCTTTATACTTTTAACATCGGGAACACTATAATAATTCTGCCCACGTTAATCAACATTAAACTGCCTCAAGTTGTTGCTCAGATTAAATAAAATGACAACATTTTTCTTCTACAAATAAAAAGTGCAACATTAAACAGTTTCAAATCAACTCATCATGCTTAATTTATTACAGCATTTGGGAAGCCTGTAGTTGATTTTTATTATGTAAATGTTATATTTTTATCAACATGTGATAGCAGGGACCCTGCCATTCAAAACTAGGCTGTTGCATTACTAATGATTAATGTAACTATAGCTGAAAAAATAGTAGAATAGCAATAGGAGAGACTATTCATCCCTGAACACCATGGAGTTCATGTAGGCTTAATGATGCACTTACATTTTATATCAACTATCAGAGACAGAAACTCTTCATTTAACATAATGTCCTTTTTTGCTGCTTCAACACAGCTCAATCAACACAGAAAAAGGTAAAGTGAAATAACAGACAGACAGGGCTTTGCTATCCGTAACACACACACACACACACACACCGCAAAATGAGCTAACGTTACGCTAAAAGCGAATTAGCCTTCACCTCAAGCCAGGACTGCGAGCGAGCTGAGCTGCCTTTTATATTTCTAGAAGGTCAACGGGCTCATAGTGATGTTACTAGTAGTTGACTGGGAGGTGTTTATTATCATTTGGGGAGAGTCCGCTGCCTGATGCTTACCTGCTAAACGCTAAGCACTGACTACATGCGCTCTGAATACGCACTGCTGATTGGCTGTTACCGCTCTGTTTGTAACCAATCAGATGGTTGTGTGGGTGGAACAATGCTGGGTGATGTGTAGAGTTCTGACAGAAACAGAGGCAGAAGGAAGCGAAGGCGGCTACTTAATATGTTCGTGTGGAAACTCGTTCGGTACACCTACGAAACCGAACCGAAACCGCCGTACCGAAACGGTTCAATACAAATACACGTACCGTTACACCCCTATTAAGTACTAATATTGGGGAAAACCCTACGTTGTACAGGATTAAAATGTTATAAAATACAAATCTCATGCATTTGAAATATGTGCAAAGCTATTTCCCACAGACGTTGTGTTATTAGCAGAAAAGCAGTAGACACTTTGTAGCCTTCCATAAAAAAAGTGGCCCATGCTCCACGTTCCTGTCCAGATCCCTGTTAAGACAGTGTGTCCCACCCTTTGCTCGCAAGCCCAGGAATGTTTAATTAAGTCACACCCCTCGTCTCGATACTGGACATGTGTTGCACGCGTCTGAAGTCCGACACAGGCATCATTGGCATCTACATCACATCCACTGGCGGGGGAGATCAATCACAGGATCCCAAAAGGCTGAAGCTGAAATTATAGCCAGACAATGAACAGCCATGTGTCACCTCAGATGAATGGAATTTTGTTGACTGTCTGAGGAGCCGTCCTTGTTCACGGTTGTGACAAAGGTGCTCTCTTAGGGGGAAAATGCTCCCATGTTGGCAAAGGTACAGCTCTTTTCTTCTAAAGGAGAAAATCATTCCAAGGTAAACAAAAAGCTTCCACACTGACGGGTTGCGTAATGGACATAAACTAGACTGACCATATGTCCTCTTTTCCACGGACATGTCCTCTTTTGGGGGGCTGTCCGGGCGGAGTTTCTTAAATGCCTCAAATGTCCGGCATTTTGAGTTAGGGTTGCGTGTATTTTCAATGTACGTTCAGGGTTAAGAAGGGGTTAAAAACAAAACAAATTGTAAAGGTGTGCGCATGCAGCAACATTCGTGAGGGAGGGGCAGAGACAGAGAGAGAGAGAGAGAGAGAGAGAGAGAGTTATGATAAACGCGCTTGCGTCGCCAGTGTCCGCTTATTATCCATAGAGGTAATTTTTTATTATCTATAGCAGGGGTGTCAAAAGTGTGCCCCGGAGGCCATTTGCGGCCCACAGCTAATGTTTTAAAGGGCCACGGCACATTCTAAAAATACTATTAGAAAAAACAAAAACATAACAAAAGTGAAATAAAAAAGCTTAAAGGTGAAATCAATTTAGAAAAAGTTGCAATGTTGACTAATAAAACAAAGCTGTTTTTTTTTTCCTTTCAAACTGTCATTGCTCAAAACATAATATTGAATCAAAATCAATGTTATTATGAATTATTGACCCATCCAAGGTTCTCATTACTTCACATCAAATATTCCACTTTGAAAAATATTTTTGGTGGAAGATTTTGCATATTTTGTGTGTTTGCCATTAAAAACATAGTTTTGTTTGCCAAAAAAAGGGCGGAAAACCAACAAACAAAAAAACAACATAAAAAAAACATTTTTGAAATGAGGGATAGATCTGAAGACTCCAGAGATTTAAGCGTTAAATATAAAATGTATGTATGCCCTGGCACACCATTAATCATCATTTCATGACCCAAGCAAAACACTTTTTACACTTTTATACTGAAATAAATACACCTACAACTTATTAAATAAAAACATAGAAAAAACTACCAGCTGTGGTAAAGTTTATATCCATGAAGGAAAGAAGAAAGTGAATGAATGAATAACTGAATACATTTTCATATCCATACAATTTTTTTAATTTTTTTTAATTTATTTTTTTATGAATTAAGTAACGTTTATGACAACCTTTTTCCAAAACACAACATAGAATGTGAGATATAACAGGATAATGCATACGTTTATAATTTGTTATCAAAACGCTTACAAAAAAGTGGGACCCCAAAAATTTACTGTGGGACCCCATTTTGAAAATTCCTAGCGCCAACACTGCTGTCAACAGAGGAGAAAAAATGTTTTATTTAAATAAATATATTATTTATAAAGCA
This sequence comes from Nerophis lumbriciformis, assembly GCF_033978685.3. NCBI lineage: Eukaryota > Metazoa > Chordata > Actinopteri > Syngnathiformes > Syngnathidae > Nerophis > Nerophis lumbriciformis. The sequence continues at coordinate 10,998,196 of NC_084578.2, forward strand.
AGTTCGAGTATCATTGGCAAATTTTCACCTGGTCCCGGCCTTGGTGTGCATATGTGTCCTCTTTTTGGGATTTCAGAATATGGTCAGCCTACATTAACAAGCTCGCTTCGTTCCATTAATACACACAAAAGCTCACTATAGCCAATAAATGTTGGACGAAATGTGAAACCGCATGCCGGACACACCGTCTCTTCGCCAGTAAAACATAAATTACAGTTAAAAAAAATGGCATAATGCTGGAGTAATGGGGAGGATGCTATCGCCAAGGGCAACAGTTGGTGTTGGCAGTGAATGAAGCTATCTTTTTCTGCAAGTACTCGGGGTTGGTCCATCAGTCCCAAAACATGCACGTTGGGTTAATTTAAGACCAGGATTATCCACAACAGCAGAACGTTTCATGTACTTATACAATTAGAGCAACAATGTTTTGTCCGAGACGTTCCTCGGTGGAATTGCTGGATTGTTTTGGGTCATTGTCTGCCGTTGCCACGTGTCCAAAGTACCGTACATTCCAAAATATAAGCTGCTACTTTTTTTCCTATGCTTTGAACCCTGCGGCTTACAAAACGGAGCGACAATATTTTATTTATTTTTTTCAAACCAAGCAAAAGCACTGACAGGGTGTTTTATTGTTTGTGCTATGGCACCCTCTTTTTGAAGAATTCGCTCACTGCAGGAGCTGCAGTGTCCTTCCATTTATCCGCAGTGCTTTTTTTTTCTTCAACCGGAGTGCTGTTCAATCTTCTAGCCCAGTGTTTTTCAACCTTTTTTGAGCCTTTTTTGCGTTGACATAATCCGGAGGCAAACCACCAGCAGAAATCATTAAAAAACGAAACTCAGTTGACAGTAAAAAGTCATTGTCGCAATTGTTGGATATGACTTTAAACCATAACCAAGCATGCATCACTATAGCTCTTGTCTCAAAGTAGGTGTAGAGTCACGACCTTTCACATCGCGCCGTGACTTATTTGGAGTTTTTTTGCTGTTTTCCTGTGTGTAGTGCTTTAGTTTTTGTCTTGCGCTTCTATTTAGGTGGCTTTTTCTCTTTTTTGGTATTTTCCTGTCGCAGTTTAATGTCTTCCGTTGAGCGATATTTCCCGCATCTACTTTGTTTTACCAATCAAGAATATTTCAGTTGTTTTTATCCTTCTTTGTGGGGACATTGTTGATTGTCATGTCATGTTCGGCTGTACATTGTGGACGCCGTCTTTGCTCCACAGTAAGTCTTTGCTGTCGTCCAGCATTCTGTTTTTGTTTACTTTGTAGCCAGTTCAATTTTAGTTTCGTTCTGCATAGCCATCCCTGAGCTTCAATGCCTTTTCCTAGGGGCACTCACCTTTTGTTCATTTTTGGTTTAAGCATTAGACACCTTTTTACCTGCACGCTGCCTCCCGCTGTTTCCAAGATCTACAAAGTAATTAGCTGCAAGCTGCCACCTACTGATACGGATGAGTATTGCACGGTTACTCTGCCGAGCTCTAGACAGCACCGACACTCAACAACAACACATCATTTGCAGATTATAATTACTAATTTACAAAAAATATTTTTAACCCAAATAGGTGAAATTGGGTCATCTCCCACGGCACACCAGACTGTATCTCACAGCACACTAGTATGCCGCGGCACAGTGGTTGAAAAACACTGCTCTAGCCATCCACAGCGTTTATTCATCACTCCAAGCAACGTTTGTAAGTTTTACAATACAACTACAACAATCCATACTTTCTAAACCGTCCCATGTGTGACGTCTGTAGGAGTGTTTTCATGCATATTTGTATGTGCTATTGTAGTGTAATGACGCTAGCATCCTTAGCACTAGCTAATATACTAACATATTCATGAGTGTCTGTTAGTATTATTAACTTAAATAATTTTTGTATTGTTTCAGTTTCACAAATTTCTCAATAAATTCACCAAAACGTCACCGTGGAGTTATTGAGTCTGTTTAGCTGATTGAGAGAGCTAGTTTCCGCAGCTATTGGGTCCATGACGACGACTTCTGTTTTGTTTGACCAACTGTTTTGCTGCCCTGTTACAGGCACAGTCTAGTCCGGCTTATATCTGGAATTATTTTTTGGTAGGTGTGGCTTATATCCCGCTCATAAAATATTGTACATTGTTCCAGAAGTTCTACTTCTTGTCTTGGCTTTTGTTCTGTTGCAAATTTCAGTCTTGATTTGTGGTTGTTTTTCTTTGACAGAACAGGGTTTCCCCTATATTGCCAAGATACTTCTGGCGGCGGGGTTGTGGTCATCATGATGTCATCTGTAATTTGCATAATTTGCTATGACCCTATGATTGTCTTTAAATAGCCTCAACTTAGACTTAGACTTAGACTTCCTTTTTATTGTCATTCCAATTTGAACTTTACAGTACAGATAAGAACGAAATTTTGTTACATTAGCTCATGGTAGTGCAGGATAAAAAAGCAATAAGGTGCATAAATGAATAAATAAATAGGTTACTGTACAGATAAATATATTGCACTTTTTCATATGCATCCACGTTTATGGATGTATGTTATATTGTCTTTTTTTATTCCAGGGAGTTAATCCATTTTGGGGGGAGTTGAGGGGATAATTGTATACAAACAATGTATACATACATTTAAAAATAAATTTGTGTTATTATTTATTATTAACATATATTTTTATATAATATTGTTTTGCTCCATTTTGAATCATAGACTTTTTGTGATTTTTTTCTTTGTCAAAAACAACGAGCAACAAATCTATCATCTTTTTTTTTAATTATAGACTGTACTCGCTTTTACCATTCAATGTCAGCCTACTCTTCTCCAGTTTGAGAACTCTTGTTTTTAAGAGAAATAAACTGATGGTGATATGTAGAAGTCTATACAGGCTGGTCACTAGGTGACAGTCACATGACATGGATGTGCTCTAGCGCTTATACGTGACTATTCCAAAGTTGATTAAAGGAATACAGTCTTTCATTAAAGTGAACACAACATCTCATTTGCAACTTTTTACACCTCAAAAGAAAACCGTTTGTGAGGTCCTGGGCTCTGGTGTAGTGCCATGAAGACATCACACTTGACTAAACAGCGAAGTAAAAGTCGCAACAAAATTTCTGTATGTCAGGGCCATTCAACTAAATTGCTTTGGTGGCCACATTTCCAGTTGAATAGCCCTGCTGTATGTGAACCAGCGGCAGGATCATTACCTTTGCAAAAGGAGAACTCGGTGTTTAAAATATTATTGTGTGCAGACAATACGTTTTTTTAAAAGAGATGTACGAGGTCAAAAAACAGCCGGCTGTTTTTCAGAGAAGCACACCTGGAAGCAGCTGAAAAGTGAGAGCACTTACTGTCCTGATTCGTTGCCCGGGTCATGGCTTGATTTATGTTTAGTAGCTTTTTTGCTGTATCCTCTTAAGGAAAGAGGGTACAGCAAGGAAACAGACTAAAACATAGGAAAAAAGTTACAAAACATAAGCCAAGCCATGACCCGGGCAACCGATAATGACAATACCACCCCTTAAAGGATGGATATCAGTCGTCCCAAGGTCGAAAAAAAAGCTACTAAACATAAACCAAGCCATGATTGGGCAACGGATCATGACAGTACCCCCCCTTAAAGGACGGATATCAGACGTTCCAAGGTCGAAAAAAAAAGCTACTAAACATAAACCAAGCCATGATTGGGCAACGGATCATGACAGTACCCCCCTTTAAAGGACGGATATCAGATATCCCAAAGTCGAAAAAAAAGCTACTAAACATAAATCAAGCCATGACCCGGGCAACGGATCATGACAGTACCCCCTCTTAAAGGATGGATACCAGACATTGCAAGGTAGTAAAAAAAGCTACTAAACATAAACCAAGCCATGACCGGGCAACGGATCATGACAGTACCCCCCCTTAAAGGACGGATATCAGACATCCCAAGGTCGAAAAAAAAGCTACTAAACATAAACCAAGCTATGATTGGGCAACGGATCATGACAGTACCCCCCCTTAAAGGACGGATATCAGACATCCCAAGGTCGAAAAAAAAAGCTACTTTACATAAATCAAGCCATGACCCGGGCAACGGATCATGACAGTACCCCCTCTTAAAGGATGGATACCAGACATTGCAAGGTAGAAAAAAAAGCTACTAAACATAAACCAAGCCATGACAGGGCAACGGATCATGACAGTACCCCCCCTTAAAGGACGGATATCAGACATCCCAAGGTCGAAAAAAAAAGCTACTAAACATAAACCAAGCCATGATTGGGCAACGGATCATGACAGTACCCCCCCTTAAAGGACGGATATCAGACGTCCCAAGGTCGAAAAAAAAAAGCTACTAAACATAAACCAAGCCACGATTGGGCAACGGATCATGACAGTACCCCCCCCCCCCCCCCCCTTAAAGGACGGATATCAGACGTCCCAAGGTCGAAAAAAAAAGCTACTAAACATAAACCAAGCCATGATTGGGCAACGGATCATGACAGTACCCCCCTTAAAGGACGGATATCAGACATCCCAAGGTCGAAAAAAAAAATCTACTAAACATAAATCAAGCCATGACCCGGGCAACGGATCATGACAGTACCCCCTCTTAAAGGATGGATACCAGACATTGCAAGGTAGAAAAAAAAGCTACTAAACATAAACCAAGCCATGACCGGGCAACGGATCATGACAGAACCCCCCCTTAAAGGACGGATATCAGACATCCCAAGGTCGAAAAAAAAAGCTAATAAACAATAAACATAAACCAAGCCATGATTGGGCAACGGATCATGACAGTACCCCCCCTTAAAGGACGGATATCAGACGTCCCAAGGTTGAAAAAAAAAGCTACTAAACATAAACTAAGCCATGATTGGGCAACGGATCATGACAGTACCCCCCCTTAAAGGACGGATATCAGACATCCCAAAGTCGAAAAAAAAAGCTACTAAACATAAACCAAGCCATGATTGGGCAACGGATCATGACAGTACCCCCTCTTAAAGGATGGATACCAGACATTGCAAGGTAGAAAAAAAAGCTAGTAAACATAAACCAAGCCATGACCGGGCAACGGATCATGACAGTACCCCCCCTTAAAGGACGGATATCAGACATCCCAAGGTCGAAAAAAAAAAGCTACTAAACATAAACCAAGCCATGATTGGGCAACGGATCATGACAGTACCCCCTCTTAAAGGATGGATACCAGACATTGCAAGGTAGAAAAAAAAGCTACTAAACATAAACCAAGCCATGACCGGGCAACGGATCATGACAGTACCCCCCCTTGAAGGACGGATATCAGACATCCCAAGGTCGAAAAAAAAAGCTACTAAACATAAACCAAGCCATGATTGGGCAACGGATCATGACAGTACCCCCTCTTAAAGGATGGATACCAGACATTGCAAGGTAGAAAAAAAAGCTACTAAACATAAACCAAGCCATGACCGGGCAACGGATCATGACAGTACCCCCCCTTAAAGGACGGATATCAGACATCCCAAGGTCGAAAAAAAAAGCTACTAAACATAAACCAAGCTATGATTGGGCAACGGATCATGACAGTACCCCCCCTTAAAGGACGGATATCAGACATCCCAAGGTTGAAAAAAAAAGCTACTAAACATAAATCAAGCCATGACCCGGGCAACGGATCATGACAGTACCCCCTCTTAAAGGATGGATACCAGACATTGCAAGGTAGAAAAAAAAGCTACTAAACATAAACCAAGCCATGACCGGGCAACGGATCATGACAGAACCCCCCCTTAAAGGACGGATATCAGACATCCCAAGGTCGAAAAAAAAAGCTACTAAACATAAACCAAGCCATGATTGGGCAACGGATCATGACAGTACCCCCCTTAAAGGACGGATATCAGACATCCTAAGGTAAAAAAAAAAAAGCTACTAAACATAAATATAAATACTAAACATAAATATAAATACTAAACATAAAATATTATTGTGTGCAGACGATACGTTTTTTTATAAGAGATGTACGAGGTCAAAAAACAGCCGGCTGTTTTTCAGAGAAAGCAGCTGGAAGCAGCTGAAAAGTGAGAGCACTTACTGTCCTGATTCGTTGCCCGGGTCATGGCTTGATTTATGTTTAGTAGCTTTTTTGCTGTACCCTCTTAAGGAAAGAGGGTACAGCAAGGAAACGGACAAAAACATAGGAAAAAAGTTACAAAACAGAAGTCAAGCCATGACCCGGGCAACCGATAATGACAATACCACCCCTTAAAGGACGGATATCAGACGTCCCAAGGTCGAAAAAAAAAGCTACTAAACATAAACCAAGCTATGATAGGGCAAAGGATCATGACAGTACCCCCCCCTTAAAGGACGGATATCAGACATCCCAAGGTCGAAAAAAAAAGCTACTTTACATAAATCAAGCCATGACCCGGGCAACGGATCATGACAGTACCCCCTCTTAAAGGATGGATACCAGACATTGCAAGGTAGAAAAAAAGCTACTAAACATAAACCAAGCCATGACCGGGCAACGGATCATGACAGTACCCCCCCTTAAAGGACGGATATCAGACGTCCCAAGGTCGAAAAAAAAAGCTACTAAACATAAACCAAGCCATGATTGGGCAACGGATCATGACAGTACCCCCCCTTAAAGGACGGATATCAGACATCCCAAGGTCGAAAAAAAAGCTACTAAACATAAACCAAGCCATGATTGGGCAACGGATCATGACAGTACCCCCCCTTAAAGGACGGATATCAGACATCCCAAGGTCGAAAAAAAAAGCTACTAAACATAAACCAAGCTATGATTGGGCAACGGATCATGACAGTACCCCCCCTTAAAGAATGGATACCAGACATTGCAAGGTAAAAAAAAAAGCTACTAAACATAAACCAAGCCATGACCAGGCAACGGATCATGACAGTACCCCCCCTTAAAGGACGGATATCAGACATCCCAAGGTCGAAGAAAAAAGCTACTAAACATAAACCAAGCCATGATTGGGCAACGGATCATGACAGTACCCCCCCTTAAAGGACGGGTATCAGACATCCCAAGGTCGAAAAAAAAAGCTACTTTACATAAATCAAGCCATGACCCGGGCAACGGATCATGACAGTACCCCCCCTTAAAGGACGGATATCAGACATCCCAAGGTCGAAAAAAAAAGCTACTAAACATAAATCAAGCCATGACCCGGGCAACGGATCATGACAGTACCCCCTCTTAAAGGACGGATATCAGACGTCCCAAGGTCGAAAAAAAAAGCTACTAAACATAAACCAAGCCATGATTGGGCAACGGATCATGACAGTACCCCCCCTTAAAGGACGGATATCAGACATCCCAAGGTCGAAAAAAAAAGCTACTAAACATAAACCAAGCCATGATTGGGCAACGGATCATGACAGTACCCCCCCTTAAAGGACGGATATCAGACATCCCAAGGTTGAAAAAAAAAGCTACTAAACATAAATCAAGCCATGACCCGGGCAACGGATCATGACAGTACCCCCTCTTAAAGGATGGATACCAGACATTGCAAGGTAGAAAAAAAAGCTACTAAACATAAACCAAGCCATGACCGGGCAACGGATCATGACAGTACCCCCCCTTAAAGGACGGATATCAGACATCCCAAGGTCGAAAAAAAAAGCTACTAAACATAAACCAAGCCATGATTGGGCAACGGATCATGACAGTACCCCCCCTTAAAGGACGGATATCAGACATCCCAAGGTTGAAAAAAAAAAGCTACTAAACATAAATCAAGCCATGACCCGGGCAACGGATCATGACAGTACCCCCTCTTAAAGGATGGATACCAGACATTGCAAGGTAGAAAAAAAAGCTACTAAACATAAACCAAGCCATGACCGGGCAACGGATCATGACAGTACCCCCCCTTAAAGGACGGATATCAGACATCCCAAGGTCGAAAAAAAAAGCTACTAAACATAAACCAAGCCATGATTGGGCAACGGATCATGACAGTACCCCCCCTTAAAGGACGGATATCAGACATCCCAAGGTTGAAAAAAAAAAGCTACTAAACATAAATCAAGCCATGACCCGGGCAACGGATCATGACAGTACCCCCTCTTAAAGGATGGATACCAGACATTGCAAGGTAGAAAAAAAAGCTACTAAACATAAACCAAGCCATGACCGGGCAACGGATCATGACAGTACCCCCCCTTAAAGGACGGATATCAGACATCCCAAGGTCGAAAAAAAAAGCTACTAAACATAAACCAAGCCATGATTGGGCAACGGATCATGACAGTACCCCCCCTTAAAGGACGGATATCAGACATCCCAAGGTTGAAAAAAAAAGCTACTAAACATAAATCAAGCCATGACCCGGGCAACGGATCATGACAGTACCCCCTCTTAAAGGATGGATACCAGACATTGCAAGGTAGAAAAAAAAGCTACTAAACATAAACCAAGCCATGACCGGGCAACGGATCATGACAGTACCCCACCTTAAAGGACGGATATCAGACATCCCAAGGTCGAAAAAAAAAGCTACTAAACATAAACCAAGCCATGACTGGGCAACGGATCATGACACTTACTCTGTAAAAACGATTTGTTTGCACACAATTAGGTATTTATTTTTATTTTTTTAACTCGCCTTTCTCCCTCGGAGTAGGGAGGGTGGTCTAACAAGTCGACTGTGAGGTTGACAGTCGAATCAGACTCCTCCGGATCAAATCGTCGACTATTTGATGACAGCCCTAATATACAGAACCTTACAAAAGGGAGCGCATCTCCTTTGTATTGCATTACAATGAGAGCGGTCAGTGTACAACTCATTCTTGTAGTTTTCATTGTTTGGATTTAAATGACGATGCATAAATGACGCTTTAATTTGCTGTGAAGTCCTGTGCACTTGTCATCCACACCAGTCACCCTCACCCCATGTATTCACACTAGCAACTTTTCTTAGTAGCTGTAGTTGTAACTGTTCTATCACGGTAAATACATTGTCTATTAACGGAACTATAGACATCATGATGGCCTTTTACCAATAGAAGGACGAGATCGCTTGAACTAATATTTACTTTTCCAATATGTTGATACCGAAGAAAGACCAGAAGGGGGCAGAGACTGACCTCGCTTGTCCTGTTTTTAAAAGTCGTTTCCTTTCCAGCAATGTGTTCCACGGGTTCAAGAGTGAGACCATGCGACTCAGGCTTCCAATTTCAGTTGCCGCCTCGGTCTTATCGCACGTGTTGGGGTGTGCCACTTGCGGAGCGCCGACATTTCAGACACTCCCGTTGGCACTGATCATCACAGAGGTCTCCATCGTAGCTTAGCGCTTAAAATATGGATAACAATGGAACAGAGAGTAAACTCCGCCATGTTAAAAGCTCAGCACCCAACAATGTGCATTGAAGGAGGCCTTGGCAGGCTTTTTGGAGAATGAAGCCTATACATATATAATTTGATCGTTGATAAGTCAACAATTATCTTAACGATTAGTCGACTAATCATATAATAAAACGTACACATATTTAATGGCTCTAATTTTTCCATTGACTTCTGAATGCAGCTTAAGTTAAGGGCTATATAAATACACTTTGATTGATTGATTGATTGATTATTTTGACTATGCGGTTAGAAACTTGGAAAGTGCTATATTAGTGGTTAGGACTTGATCGAGTGTAAACCAGGGGTTTCCAAACTTTTCGCATTGGGCTAAAATATTTTGGCCGTGGGCCGAAAGCCGACTGCACCGTATTTTTCGGACTATAAGTCACAGTTTTTTTCATAGTTTGACTTGTGCGACTTATACTCAGGAGCGACTTATGTGTGAAATTATTAACACATTACCGTAAAATATCAAATAATATTATTTATCTCATTCACGTAAGAGACTAGACGTATAAGATTTCATGGGATTTAGCGATTAGGAGTGACAGATTGTTTGGTAAACGTATAGCATGTTCTATATGTTATAGTTATTTGAATGACTCTTACCATAATATGTTACGTTAACATACCAGGCACGTTCTCAGTTGGTTATTCTTGCCTCATATAACGTACACTTATTCAGCCTGTTGTTCACTATTCCTTATTTATTTTAAATTGCCTTTCAAATGTCTATTCTTGGTGTTGGGTTTTATCAAATAAATTTCCCCAAAAAATGCGACTTATACTCCAGTGCGACTTATATATGTTTTTTTCCTTCTTTATTATGCATTTTTGGCCCGTGCGACTTATACTCCGGTGCGACTTATACTCCGAAAAATACGGTATGTATTTTTATATGTGTATATATATATATATATAATATATATATATATATATGTAGAAAATGTGTATATATATATATATAAATGGGCATCACGGTGGAAGAGGGGTTAGTGCGTCTGCCTCACAATTCGATGGTCCTGAGTAGTCGTGAGTTCAATCCCGGCCTCGGGATCTTTCTGTGTGGAGTTTGCATGTTCTCCCCGTGACTGCGTGGGTTCCCTCCGGGTACTCCAGCTTCCTCCCACCTCCAAAGACATGCACCTGGGGATAGGTTGATTGGCAACACTAAATTGGCCCTAGTGTGTGAATGTGAGTGTGAATGTTGTCTGTCTATCTGTGTTGGCCCTGCGATGAGGTGGCGACTTGTCCAGGGTGTACCCCGCCTTCCGCCCGATTGTAGCTGAGATAGGCTCCAGCGCCCCCCGTGACCCCGAAGGGAATAAGCGGTAGCAAATGGATGGATGGATGGATATATATATAAATGTGTGTATATATATATATATATATATATATATATATATATATATCTATATATATATGTATATATATGTATATATACGTATATATATGTGTGTATATATATATATGTGTGTGTATATATGTGTGTGTATATATATATATATATATATATATATATATATATATATATATATATATATATATGTGTGTGTGTATATATATATATATGTGTGTGTGTATATATATATATATATATATATATATATATATATATATGTATATATATATATATATATATGTGTGTGTATATATATATATGTATATATATAAATATATATATAGATATGTGTGTATATATATAAATATATGTGTGTATATATGTATATATATAGGTATGTGTGTATATATATGTATATATATAGGAATGTGTGTGTATATATATATGTATATATATAGGTAGGTATGTATGTATGTATGTATATATATATATATATATGTGTGTGTATATATATGTATATATATAGGTATGTGTGTGTCTATATATGTATATATATAGGTATGTATGTATGTATATATATATATATATATACATATATATATATATATGTATAAATATATATGTGTATAAATATATATGTATATATATATGTGCATACATATATATGTATATGTACATATAATATTAATGATGATATATAATTGAATATTAAGAGTATGTGAAAGTTTGACTCCTACCTTGTTTACTTCCGTGACAACCTTCTTAAAGTTTTGCAATAAATCAGAACTATCAGGCAGCAAAAATGTGCCAAAAGTGGATAAGTGTGGATAGTGTTTTACATTATTTCTATCATGCATTGTAATGGATTTAAATGGGTGTAATTTAGAATTGTTTTTATGGTATTTGGATGTTTTTCATAATATCCACAATGTTCAGTGAGCAGGTTGTGTTATGTGTGACCATGTGTGTTGACCTTTATATTAGTTACATTTTCTTCCCCTCACCATGACTAGGGAAGGTTGTTTGGATTGTGTCATATAATTAAATGCTGTGCTCTGTACTTTCAAGGGTCATTGATATGATTTACTCAAATTGTCCGCAAGATGGCAGCATATATGTAGCATTCCGAGATTATCAGATTATTTGAAAGCACTCCGCATTGCGATGCTTTGTTGAACTCATGGCGTCTCGCGGTGCCAAATTTAAGAGGCTGGCGGGCCGCACTTGGCCCACGGGGCCAAACTTATACGAAACTTATACTATGATTTACACAAAATAAGGCTCAATGTATCCATTTTGGTTATTTGGCAAGATTAGATAAATGCTGCACATGCATCTGGTGTGTTTTATTTGCTCGCTTCACGGTCCAGGAACCAGAATCCCAGTTTGACCAATGAAAAATACAGCCTGTTCTCCACTTTAAGTACTGACCTTGGTCAAAGTACTGCATGCCAAAAAAGGAAAAAAAAAAAACCCAAGTGTGTACCAAGAGAGAACATCATCTCCTGGTATTTTGGCTTTCCGTGTTCCGATCTCCTGACAGAGGCTGCGTTTCCTCTCCTCTGGCTAACAATGCCGCTCAGGAAGTACGTCAGGATAAGGGCCAGACTACAGGGCTCTCTTTACTCGCTGTAAGTCCCAGAGATCGCGACATCGTTTTGCTGACCAGACAGAAAAGCTGATCCAGTCTTCAAGAAAACGTTGGATCCCCCAAAATAAAAGAAGAGGATTTACTGTCCAGGTGTGTTCAAAGACTACGATGTTCTCGCTGGTGAGTGCTGTCATTTTTAGCTGCGGGTGTTGAGGGTCACTCAAAATATTCCCTCTCCTTTAATCAATCACACCTTCGTCTGTTGTCAGATTGTCTTTAAAAGCAACAGAAATATCGTAACAACCTACTTTAATTTTTTTTTCTCATACGAGGCAGATTCCTCTCTCCTCTTTCTCAGCACTCTTTAAAAGTATACCTTTTTTTCCAGACTGTAAGCAACTACTTTTTTTCCCAACGCTTTGTACCCTGCAGCTTATAAAACGTTGCGGCTGTTTTTGGGGATTTTTTCCCCCCGCTAAATTCCATAATGTCTTGTGTTCAACAAATAGTTTTCATATTACACCGTTGCTCCGGTTTCGTGCCTTGAACCGGAAGTATAACCGCCCACAGCGTTTCTGCTCGAAGGTATTCTTCATTCATCCCGAGTAAAAAGTCTCAAAAAGTTGCTCAACCATGTTTTAGCTTTATGACATAATATAAAACCCAAAACCAGTGAAGTTGGCACGTTGTGTAAACGGTAAATAAAAACAGAATACAATGATTTGCTCCTCCACATCAAGAGGAGCCAGATGAGGTGGTTCGGGCATCTGGTCAGGATGCCACCCGAACGCCTCCCTAGGGAGGTGATTCGGGCACGTCCGACCGGTAGGAGGCCACAGGGAAGACCCAGGACACGTTGGGTCTATGTCTCCCGGCTGGCCTGGGAACGCCTCTGGATCCCCCGGGAAGAGCTGGACGAAGTGGCTGGGGAGAGGGAAGTCTGGGCTTCCCTGCTTAGGCTGCTGCCCCCGCGACCCGACCTCAGATAAGCGGAAGAAGATGGATGGTTGGATGGATGATTTGCAAATCCTTTTCAACCTATAGTCCATTGAAAAAACTGCAAAGATAAGATTTTTAATGTTCGAACTGGTATACTTAGTTATTTTTTTTGCAAATATTAGTTCATTTGGAATTTGATGCCTGCAACATGTTTGAAAAAAACTGGCACAAGTGGCAAAAAAGACTGAGAAAGTTGAGGAATGCTCACTGTCAGTAACTACAGTTGGCCGTGTAAGTGCAAGTTAAAACTCTACTATGCAAAGCCAAACCCATTTATCAACAACACCCAGAAACGCTTTGCTGGGCCCGAGCTCATCTAAGTTTTCTTACCTTCTGGTACCTGCTGATCTGTATTTGGGATCTGCATAAATCCTGAAAAATTGCGCGCGTCCGCCTTTGTAGTCGATAAACTTCTACTTTTTCTCTATCTTCTTGTTATGTGACATTTATCCTCCACTGTTGCCATTTCTAATATAAAGTAGTGTAAAGTTCTTACTTATATCTGTCAGTAAACTCGCCGTGAAAGCCCTAAAACATACCGGTGTAGTGAGTTTACATTATTCACCCAAGGAACTTTAGTTATTAGAGAGTTCCGGGCGGACGGTTTTTCCGGTCTTGTTGTTTCCGGATGAGGAGATGCTGCTCCGTTATTGATTGAAGTCAAGTCTGAATGTCATTAAAACAGTTAGCTCCATCTTTTGACACTTCTTCCACTCCCGTCCTTGCACGCTACACCGCTACAACAAAGATGACGGGGAGAAGATGCTGCCGAGGGTGAGCCACGTAAATAAGACCACCCACAAAACGGTGCATCCAGAAGCGACTGTCAGAAAGCGGCTTGAAGATGATCTGTAAAACATCATCTATGCAACATTTTGACCAAAGAACCACCATTACATGTTATGTAGACCACCAGGAAGTGTTTTACATTTAGGAAAAAATAACAATAATATGACTCCTTTAAAGGGGAACATTATCACAATTTCAGAAGGGTTAAAACCATTAAAAATCAGTTCCCAGTGGCTTATTTTACTTTTCGAAGTTTTTTTCAAAATTTTACCCATCACGCAATATCCCTAAAAAAAGCTTCAAAGTGCCTGATTTTAACCATCGTTATATACACCCGTCCATTTTCCTGTGACGTCACATAGTGATGCCAACACAAACAAACATGGCGCATAGAACAGCAAGCTATAGCGACATTAGCTCGGATTCAGACTTGGATTTCAGCGGCTTAAGCGATTCAACAGATTACGCATGTATTGAAACGGATGGTTGTAGTGTGGAGGCAGGTAGCGAAAACGAAATTGAAGAAGAAACTGAAGCTATTGAGCCATATCGGTTTGAACCGTATGCAAGCGAAACCGACGAAAACGACACGACAGCCAGCGACACGGGAGAAAGCGAGGACGAATTCGGCGATCGCCTTCTAACCAACGATTGGTATGTGTTTGTTTGGCATTGAAGGAAACTAACAACTATGAACTAGGTTTACAGCATATGAAATACATTTGGCAACAACATGCACTTTGAGAGTGCAGACAGCCCAATTTTCATCAATTAATATATTCTGTAGACATACCCTCATCCGCGCTCTTTTCCTGAAAGCTGATCTGTCCAGTTTTGGAGTTGATGTCAGCAGGCCAGGGAAGCTAGGGTCGATATTCTTCTCTTGATCATCTTCCGTGGCATAAGGGACGGTGTGAGCCAAGACATCCAGGGGGTTTAGCTCGCTCGTCTGCGGGAACAAACTGCCGCCATTGCTTGCCGTGCTACCGAGGTCCTTTGTCCCTGGATTGCTCACACACTCCGGCAGATTCAATGGGGGTCTGGCGGCAGATTTCTTTGACTTTATCGTTGGGAATGCATCTGCTTTGAGTGTCGCAGGATATCCACACATTCTTGCCATCTCTGTCGTAGCATAGCTTTCGTCGGTAAAGTGTGCGGAACAAACGTCCAATTTCTTGCCACTTTTGCATCTTTGGGCCACTGGTGCAACTTGAATCTGTCCCTGTTCGTGTTGTTACACCCTCCGACAACACACCGACGAGGCATGATGTCTCCAAGGTACGGAAAACAGTCGAAAAAACGGAAAATAACAGAGCTGATTTGACTCGGTGTTTGAGAAAATGGCAGATTGCTTCCCGATGTGACGTCACAACGAGAGCGAATATTAGAAAGGCGTTTAATTCGCCAAAATTCACCCATTTAGAGTTCGGAAATCGGTTAAAAAAATATATGGTCTTTTTTCTGCAACATCAAGGTATATATTGACGCTTACATAGGTCTGGTGATAATGTTCCCCTTTAATGCGCCTTATAATCCGGTGCGCCTTATATATGAAAAAAGATAAAAAATAGACCATTCATCGGCAGTGCACCTTATAATCTGGTGCTCCCTATGGTCTGGAATATTCGGTAGTTTTTAAAAAATTATGTTTTATCCCATTTTTAAAGTAAACCCAGTTTTTCATGGCGTAAACACAAAATAAAGATGTCCGATAATATCGGACCGATAAATGCTTTAAAATGTAATATCGGAAATTATCTGTATCGGTTTCAACCTCCCGATTTTCCCGGGAGACTCCCGAACTTCAGCGCCCCTCCCGAAAATCTCCCGGGGCAACCATTCTCCCAAATTTCTCCCGATTTCCACCCGGACAACATTATTGGGGGCGTGCCTTAAAAGCACTGCCTTTAGCGTCTTCTACAACCTGTCGTCACGTCCGCTTTTCCTCCATACAAACAGCGTGCCGGCCCAGTCACATAATATATGTGGCTTTAACACACACAAAAGTGAATGCAAATCATACTTGGTCAACGGCCATACAGGTCACACTGAGGGTGGCCGTATAAACAACTTTAACACTGTTACAAATATGCGCCACATTGTGAACCCACACCAAACAAGAATGGCAAACACATTTCGGGAGAACATCCGCACCGTAAACACAACAGAACAAATACCCAGAAGCCCTTGCAGCACTAACTCTTCCGGGACGCTACAATATACACTCCCCGCCACCTCAACTGTGCGTTATTTGATAACATGAATATATGGTACTCTACGGTACTCTGGCGGTATCTAGTGGTTGAGGGGTCAAACTACACCTCGAGTGGGATTTGCATGTGTTTCAAAGGGAAATGCTTGGATTCATTTGGCTTTCATGGTCAAAGCATTAACGAATAACAGGTTTACAGTATGTTGGAAAACGCCCATTTATAAAGGGAGTCAATGGGGGACAAAAAGGTCCCGGGGAACTCCAATGTATACTCACTCAATAGTTCGTGTTACAAATAATTGAGTAAATTTCGAGATGTATTCCCTTGCAACTCCTGTGGCCATATTTCATCTCGCTAATCTTTAAAATAAACATTCTGTTGCATGATGTCATTATGAGCTCAATAAAAAAAAAAACCCCACAAAGGGACAAAGCGGCTGACTGAAGACAGAATGACGCTTCTTTGCACTGCTAATGAAATGAGTTTAGATTTTTTTTTACCCCCCATGGATTTCTGCCATGCACTCACATTTGCAAAGCTCGCAGTCCAAACAACGGATCAATAGCGGGGAAAGGGAAGGAGACACTTGAAACATTAATCATAGCCACTTGGTTAGGATCTACTGGAGCTGGTAATAAAATACGCTAGTTGTTTGCATGGCAGCGGTTATTCTTTTATTTAGGTTGTTGATCATTCAAGGCCTTGGGCTGTGGCGCCTTGCAGAAAACCGTGTGCATGATGTTATGGAGCCTCGGCCTAACTTGGCACAGTCAAATGGAGACTGGAGTGAAAGCTCAGCACAGAGCTGCCACTTAACAACAGAGCCAACATTAGGGTTGTGATAAGAGCGCCCTCGTAAGCCTAAAAGGGTGTTTTGGGACCACAACATATCTTTAAATATATTTTTCCCGACATTTAAAACACCTCTTTGTGGTCTACATCAGTGTTTTTCAACCACTATGCACTGTGTGAGATTACCTAATTTCACCTATTTGGGTTAAAAATATTTTTTGCAAACCAGTAATTAAGTCTGCAAATGATGTGTTGTTGTTGAGTGTCTGAGCTGTCTCCAGCTCGGCAGAGTAACCGTGTAATACTCTTCCATATCAGTAGGTGGCAGCTGGTAGCTAATTGCTTTGTAGATGTCGGAAACAGCGGGAGGCAGTGTGCAGGTAAAAAGGTGTCTAATGCTTAAACCAAAAATAAACAAAAGGTGAGTGCCCCTAAGAAAAGGCATTGAAGCTTAGGGAAGGCTTTGCAGAACGCAGGGGCGTCACTAGCTTTTAGGGACAGGGGGGGCTTAGCCCCCAGGAGATGCACAGAATGTGAGCGAACGTTACGCACAAGCACAAAACTTCACAAACGGCTAACAAAGACTTAGAAATTATTCATTGTTATTATTATTATTTAAAAAAAATGCACGGGACGAAGGGGCTTCACGGTGGGAGAGGGGTTAGTGCATCTGCCTCACAATACGAAGGTCCTGAGTAGTCATGGGTTCAATCCCGGGCTCGGGATCTTTCTGTATGGAGTTTGCATGTTCTCCCCGTGACTGCGTGGGTTTCCTCCGGGTACTCCGGCTTCCTCCCACTTCCAAAGACATGCACCTGGGGATAAGTTGATTGGCAACACTAAATTGGCCCTAGTGTGTGGATGTGAGTGTGAATGTTGTCTGTCTATCTGTGTTGGCCCTGCGATGAGGTGGCGACTTGTCCAGGGTGTAAAACGCCTTCCGCCCGATTGTAGCTGAGATAGGCTCCAGCGCCCCCCGCGACCCCAAAGGGAATAAGCGGTAGAAAATGGATGGATGGATGGGCACGGGACGAAATGAAATGCTCCCCGGGACGATGGCTTTTAACCATTTTTTTTCTTTTTCTTTTTATGTATTTATTCATTTTACATTTTATATTAAATGTCTTGGTTTTTCCTCCCTCTGAAAATCCTATGAAATGTTTAACAAGCCATCCTATAATAATACAACAGCTATTAATGTAACAATACAATAAAACAAATATATTTAATGATGTTTTTTTTCATTATTTTAACAATAGGCTAATGTACATTACTTTATATAGATTCTACAAGAAACACAAAACTTAAAAACGAAATTATTTACAATTGCACACACAAGGTTTCGTGCAGCTTCACTCATTGTAAAGGAAGATAATGTTCTTCGTACACCTGCAGGACCGCAAGCAAGGTCGCAGAGAAAATGCGGACTGGAATTTGAGTGATGTGGACATTTTCTATATGAACAAGTGGAATGGATTAGACACCGACGCACTCAAGGGGCTCTCTACCTTACGCTACGAAGTGAGGGGAAACTGAGTGAATAATAACAGGTTATATGATTATTTATTTAAACTCATATTCGGGCCACTTTATAATGAATATGTATTTGTAAAAAAAAAAATATATATATATAACACCAAATTATTTAGGGGGGCTTGAGCCCCCCTAAAATAGGCCTATCAACGCCAATGGCAGAACGAAACTAAAACTGAACTGGCTACAAAGTCAACAAAAACAGAATGCTGGACAACAGCAAAGACTTACTGTGGAGCAAAGACGGCGTTCACAATGTATATCCGAACATGACATGACAATCAACAATGTCCACACAAAGAAGGATAAAAACAACTGAAATATTCTTGATTGCTAAAACAAAGTAGATGCGGGAAATATCGCTCAAAGGAAGACATGAAACTGCTACAGGAAAATACCAAAAAAAGAGGAAAAGCCACCAATATAGGAGCGCAAGACAAGAACTAAAACACTACACACAGGAAAACAGCAAAAAACTCAAAACAAGTCACGGCGTATTGTGACAGGTGGTGACAGTACACCTACTTTGAGACAAGAGCTACAGTGATGCATGCTTGGTTATGGTTTAAGGTCATATTCAACAATTGCGACAACGACTTTTTACTGTCAACTGAGTTTCGTTTTTTAATGATTTCTGCTGGTGGTGTGCCTCCAGATTTTTTCAACGCAAAAAATGTGCCTTGTTCTGATTGATTGATTGAAACTTTTATTCGTAGATTGCACAGTACAGTACATATTCCGTACAATTGACCACTAAATGGTAACACCCGAATACGTTTTTCAACTTGTTTAAGTCAGGGTATCAATTCATGGTAGTTTTCCTTGGCTCAAAAAAGGTTGAAAACACTAGTCTACATAACATGTAATGGTGGTTCTTTGGTGAAAAATTTGCATCGATTTTGTTTTACAGACCCATTTCCAGCGCTCGAATTTTACCGCCCTCGTCATTTGCCGTAATGCCCAAAAATTTACCAACATTTGCGGCAAGAACATGTTGTGACCGCCCTTGACTTTTTGCTTGTTAATGGACGGGGGATGTAACAATAAACGGTATAGTGCTATTTTGCGATAATTCCAGACGGTTAGTAATACCGTTTAATTATTTAATGACCGAAAAATCTTCATTTATTAATGCATTTTCGGCCACAGTCATACTTGCCAACCCTCCCGATTTTCCCGGGAGACTCCCGAATTTCAGTGCCCCTCCCGAAAATCTCCCGGGGCAAACATTCTCCCGAATTTCTCCCGATTTCCACCCGGACAACAATATTGGGGGCATGCCTTAAAGGCACTGCCTTTAGCGTCCTCTACAACCTGTCGTCACGTCCGCTTTTCCTCCGTACGAACAACGTGCGACACACACAAGTGAATGCACGCATACTTGGTCAATAGCCATACAGGTCACACTGAGGGTATAAACAACTTTAACACTGTTACAAATATGCGCCACACTGTGAACCCACACCAAACAAGAATGACAAACACATTTCGGGAGAACGTCCGCACTGTAACACAACATAAACACAACAAAACAAATACCCAGAAACCCTTGCAGCACTTACTCTTCCAGGACGCTACAATATATACCCCCGCCACCCCCCCCCCCCCCCCCACTTCTACCCCGCCCACCTCAACCTCCCCATGCTCTCTCAGGGAGAGCATGTCCCAAATTCCAAGCTGCTGTTTTGAGGCATGTTAAAAAAAATAATGCACTTTGTGACTTCAATAATAAATATGGCAGTGCCATGTTGGCATTTTTTTTCCATAACTTGAGTTGATTTATTTTGGAAAACCTTGTTACATTGTTTAATGCATCCAGCGGGGCATCACAACAAAATTAGGCATAATAATGTGTTAATTCTACGACCGTATATATCGTATCGGTTGATATCGGAATCGGTAATTTAGAGTTGGACAATATCGGAATATCGGTTGATATCGGAATCGGTAATTTAGAGTTGGACATTATCGGAATATCGGATATCGGCAAAAAAGCCATTATCGGACATCTCTATATATCATTTATACACATTGGCCCCCCAAACACATTTTTTTCTCTCAGTGTGGCCCCCGGAGTCAAAATATTTGCCCAACTCTGGTCTGGTCGGAACAGGAGGCACCGGGTCGAAGCCTCCTCCCTTTTTTCATCGCGTTAAGTTCCTCCCACCTCGCCATACTCGCCCCGCCCCCTTCCACTTTTGATGTCTCAGTCTTTTTTTTTTTTCTTTTTTTTTTTCTAATGCCGCAAATGGAAGCCCTGCATCCGCCTGCAAGAACACATGAACGGATGCTGTGAGGATGCTCAGAAACAGGAAAAAGATGTATTAAGGGATCACCTCAAATCCTATTTTTTTTTTTTTGGAACCTACGTAGACACCAGAGAGATATTTGTCTAATTAGATCAACAATTAGGCTGGAATTCTCCCTGTGACTTCTCCGGTCGGGTCCCCGGTTTCGAAGGGCACGTTGAAGCAGGAAGAGCTGCAGTGGTACGGTAGAGGAGAGGTCTTACTGTAGAGGATGGGCAGACTAGCTCGGTGTCTCAACGCAGTCTTCAGTTGGGCGCGATTATTCTTCTACAGCGTCTTCCCATTTTGGAAACACAGGAAAACCCAAGACAAGGTATTTTTTTTTTTTTTTTTGTAGCTGCAACAGATGTTTCATGTAATGAGTGAATTATTGTGGAAATTTGCTGTAACTCCCTGCAAAAAGTAATTTGAAAATACAATAGGAAAACTGCCATATCCCGTTTTTCCATCCATCCATCCATCTTCTTCCGCTTATCTGAGGTCGGGTCGCGGGGGCAGCAGCCTAAGCAGGGAAGCCCAGACTTCCCTCTCCCCAGCCACTTCGTCCAGCTCCTCCCGGGGGATCCCGAGGCGTTCCCAGGCCAGCCGGGAGACATAGTCTTCCCAACGTGTCCTGGGTATTCCCCGTGGCCTCCTACCGGTCGGACGTGCCCTAAACACCTCCCGAGGGAGGTGATCGGGTGGCATCCTGACCAGATGCCCGAACCACCTCATCTGGCTCCTCTCGATGTGGAGGAGCAGCGGCTTTACTTTGAGCTCCCCCCGGATGACAGAGCTTCTCACCCTATCTCTAAGGGAGAGCCCCGCCACCCGGCGGAGGAAACTCATTTCGGCCGCTTGTACCCGTGATCTTGTCCTTTCGGTCATAACCCAAAGCTAATGACCATAGGTGAGGATGGGAACGTAGATCGACCGGTAAATTGAGAGCTTTGCCTTCCGGCTCAGCTCCTTCTTCACCACAACGGATCGATACAGCGTCCGCATTACTGAAGACGCCGCACCGATCCGCCTGTCGATCTCACGATCCACTCTTCCCTCACTCGTGAACAAGACTCCGAGGTACTTGAACTCCTCCACTTGGGGATATCCCGTTTTTCAATTAACAAATTTAGCTCGACGGTAAATTGACAGTATCTGCAGTATCGCATGGACATC
Organism: Nerophis lumbriciformis; assembly: GCF_033978685.3. Taxonomy (NCBI): domain Eukaryota; kingdom Metazoa; phylum Chordata; class Actinopteri; order Syngnathiformes; family Syngnathidae; genus Nerophis; species Nerophis lumbriciformis. Next base: position 11,020,263 of record NC_084578.2, read on the forward strand.
GGGGGCGGTACCTCTGGATTGGCAGACCGGGGTGGTGGTTCCTCTCTTTAAGAAGGGGAACCGGAGGGTGTGTTCCAACTATCGTGGGATCACTCTCCTCAGCCTTCCCGGTAAGGTTTATTCAGGTGTACTGGAGAGGAGGCTACGCCGGATAGTCGAACCTCGGATTCAAGAGGAACAGTGTGTTTTTCATCCTGGTCGTGGAACTGTGGACCAGCTCTATACTCTCGGCAGGGTCCTTGAGGGTGCATGGGAGTTTGCCCAACCAGTCTACATGTGTTTTGTGGACTTGGAAAAGGCATTCGACCGTGTCCCTCGGGAGGTCCTGTGGGGAGTGCTCAGAGAGTATGGGGTATCGGACTGTCTGATTGTGGCTGTCCGCTCCCTGTATGATCAGTGTCAGAGCTTGGTCCGCATTGCCGGTAGTAAGTCGGACCCGTTTCCAGTGAGGGTTGGACTCCGCCAAGGCTGCCCTTTGTCACCGATTCTGTTCATAACTTTTATGGACAGAATTTCTAGGCGCAGTCAAGGCGTTGAGGGGATCCGGTTTGGTGGCTGCAGGATTAGGTCTCTGCTTTTTGCGGATGATGTGGTCCTGATGACTTCATCTGGCCAGGATCTTCAGCTCTCGCTGGATCGGTTCGCAGCCGAGTGTGAAGCGACTGGGATGAGAATCAGCACCTCCAAGTCCGAGTCCATGGTTCTCGCCCGGAAAAGGGTGGAGTGCCATCTCCGGGTTGGGGAGGAGACCCTGCCCCAAGTGGAGGAGTTCAAGTACCTAGGAGTCTTGTTCACGAGTGGGGGAAGAGTGGATCGTGAGATCGACAGGCGGATCGGTGTGGCATCTTCAGTAATGCGGACGCTGTATCGATCCGTTGTGGTGAAGAAGGAGCTGAGCCGGAAGGCAAAGCTCTCAATTTACCGGTCGATCTATGTTCCCATCCTCACCTATGGTCATGAGCTTTGGGTTATGACCGAAAGGACAAGATCACGGGTACAAGCGGCCGAAATGAGTTTCCTCCGCCGGGTGGCGGGGCTCTCCCTTAGAGATAGGGTGAGAAGCTCTGTCATCCGGGGGGAGCTCAAAGTAAAGCCGCTGCTCCTCCACATCGAGAGGAGCCAGATGAGGTGGTTCGGGCATCTGGTCAGGATGCCACCCGAACGCCTCCCTAGGGAGGTGTTTAGGGCACGTCCAACCGGTAGGAGGCCACGGGGAAGACCCAGGACACGTTGGGGAGATATGTCTCCCGGCTGGCCTGGGAATGCCTCGGGGTCCCACAGGAAGAGCTGGACGAAGTGGCTGGGGAGAGGGAAGTCTGGGCTTCCCTGCTTAGGCTGCTGCCCCCGCGACCCGACCTCGGATAAGCGGAAGAAGATGGATGGATGGTAAATTGACAGACACATTATTGCCGATTTTATTTTCAATAGGTTTCTCATTGTATCCCATTGGGTTGAGTTTTTTCTTGCCCTGATGTGGGATCTGAGCCGAGGATGTCGTTGTGGCTTGTGCAGCCCTTTGAGACACTCGTGATTTAGGGCTATATAATAATAATAATAATAGTAATAGATTTTATTTGTAAAAAGCACTTTACATTGAGTAAAGAACCTCAAAGTGCTACAGTGTTAGGGATGTTTATATTTGGATCGGATCGGTCGCCGATATTAGCCAAAAAATGCGTATCGGCAAGGCATGGGAAAATGCCGATCCAGATCCAGTTTAAAAAAAACCTCCGGTCCGTGTTTTCCAACGCACCGATTTAAATAATACATTCCACTTTTCTGCTGCTCCATAATTTCCGTTCCGCATTTTCCAGCACACCTTCAACACATCCACAGGTCTGTGGATTCTCACGCAGTTTCTTTTAGCTGCTGGCATTACACGACAGGCTCTTCTCACTCTTTCCTGTGTCTCCCTCTCACAGACAGCGAGCGCACCTTCTTACACACGTCACATACTGTCACGTCATACGTCACATACGTATACGTCCTCCTCGAACAGAGAGGTAGCAGCATGGCTAACGTTAGCTGTGATGCTAGCGCAGCCGCTAAGGTGCGCGCCTGCTCAAACGTCCTCTGCGCACGGCAATTATATGCCACTCACAAAATCAAATAAAAAAATAAGCGCATAACAATTTTCGACACACGGACACGACAGAGAAAACAGTTTTCGTCATCATTGTTCAAATATTGTAATGTCTGTCGAGACGCTTATCTCCATTCGGTGCCACACGCCCACACCATCAAAATGCTGAGGCAAAAATTTACACATCAACACCGTATGAAAAAATTAGTGATCCATTTAGTTGTGATTTCCTTCTCTGAATGAAAGTTTAAAAGTAGCATATATTAATGCAGTATGAAGAAGAATGTTTTAATGTAGACATGCAAGCCTTGAAAGAACATTTTGAAAATCAAGACTACATTTCCTGCAAATGGGTGCATTTCTACCCTATATTTTAACTTTAGATTTATTCTCATATCAAACTCTTTTGGCTGTCTTTTTGACACTTACATCCGGCGCCCCCCTCCACACCCTGGATTATAAATAATGTAAATAATTCAATGTGATTATCTTGTGTGATGACTGTATTATGATGATAGTATATATCTGATAGTATATATCTGTATCATGAATCAATTTAAGTGGACCCCGACTTAAGCAAGTTGAAAAACTTATCGGGTGTTACCATTTAGTGGTCAATTGTACGGAATATGTACTTCACTGTGCAACCTACTAATAAAAGTCTCAATCAATCAATCAAAACACATAGAATGATCATACTGCTGTGATTATATGCATCAAGTGTTCATTCAAGGCTAAGGCAAAATATCGAGATATATATCGTGTTTCGCAATATGGCCTTAAAATATCGCAATATTAAAAAAAGGCCATATCGCCCAGCCCTAGTTCAATTTATGCGCCAGCTCCCACACCGTCTCTCCTCCCGGTTTGCTGCTTATCCAGAGCGACAGGTGATTAGATAACAAGGCCCAGGTGGGCCATCTACGCACCTGTCGCTGACTTCGAGGCCGGTCCTGGCACACCCCGCTTCGCTGCAGGCCCGCAGGCCACGCCCCCCTCCACAGGCATTTTTAAGGGCTTTTTATGGGTTCATCCACCTTTTCATCTTAGGAAGTTAACATGTTTTTCCTTGAGAGCTGAACTGAATCATAATCAATAGCAGAAGGTGAGTTTGTTCCCCAACGGAGTTGTGTCTTCGCAATGTGACCGTGTTCACAAATTGTCCCCGCAATGTCAGGAAAATAAACACACACACACACACACACACACACACACACACACACACACACACACACACACACACACACACACACACACACACACACACACACAATCCGAGGAGCATATTCGCGGTAGACTTGGGCACATTGCCCGATAGTCAATTTGCTAATAAGGCTATTAATCTTGTAAATGCGATGCATAGACCGGCAACGTGATCACTTAAATAAATTGAGAAGCGAGGCAAAGTCCTAAAAAACTGCTGAAGTGTACAAAAAGCGCATCTGAACTTGAAAGATCAACAACTGTAAGAATTGTAATGCTTAATGGTGTAAAGAAGTTTTACAAATAATCAGGTAAAAACTATTGTTAATGCACTTTTATGATGTCTTTTTAGCTTTTAAAAGAACAGGCTACACTTCAATATGTACACTACAGGATGTGTCATGTCTCTTAGTTTTGTTGTACCCTAAATTCCAGACTATTTGCCACTACTTTTTTCCTACGCTTTGTAACCTGTGGCTTATTAAACGGTGCGGCTAATTTATGGATGTTTTTTCTTCGCCAATGGCCATAATGTTTGCTATTCAACAAATAGTTCTCAACACCAACAGAGACAACAGAGTGCTTTGGCGCCATCTTTAGTGAAGTTGTATTAAAGCCACTCGCTCACAGAAGATATAGCAAGAAAACTTAGAGGGACGAGCCTCCTGAAGGATTTCAAACGTTCACTTTCCTTCTACCGTACGGATGATACAGTATGATGGACATTTTAGTGGTTTTGAAACTGCCACTTTTTGATACCGAGCTAAACCAATACACGACCTGAAGGGTTTCTAACTTTCACTTTCGCTTATTCCGTACGGACGGTATGAACAAAGTTTTTTGTGGGTTTGAAACCGTCACTTTTTAATACCGGGGTATACCTTAAACCGGTAGACAGCCCATGTATACTCACGGCTGTCTCGTAAAGGAAAATCACCTATTTTTGACTTTGGAGCCCAACTTTTAATAATAGAGTTTATTTGTAAAAATCACTTTATATTGAGCAAACAACCTCAAAGTGCGACAGTGTATTAACAAATAAATAAAAAGATAATATAAAAAATAAAAACTAGAACAGCCTAATAGCTAGAACTAGTATATCTAAAAAAAAAGGCTTTTTTAAAAAGAAGGGTTTTTAAGGGGAACATTATCACAATTTCAGAATTGTTAAAACCATTAAAAATCAGTTCCCAGTGGCTTATTATATTTTATTATTATACGTTTTTTTCAAAATTTTACCCATCACGCAATATCCCTAAAAAAAGCTTCAAAGTGCCTGATTTTAACCACCCGTCCATTTTCCTGTGACGTCACATAGTGAAGCCAACACAAACAAACATGGCGGAAAGAACAGCAAGTTTATAGCGACATTAGCTCGGATTCAGACTCGGATTTCAGCGGCTTAAGCGATTCAACAGATTACGCATGTATTGAAACGGATGGTTGTAGTGTGGAGGCAGGTAGCGAAAACGAAATTGAAGAAGAAACTGAAGCTATTGAGCCATATCGGTTTGAACCGTATGCAAGCGAAACCGACGAAAACGACACGACAGCCAGCGACACGGGAGAAAGCGAGGACGAATTCGGCGATTGCCTTCTAACCAACGATTGGTATGTGTTTGTTTGGCATTAAAGGAAACTAACAACTATGAACTAGGTTTACAGCATATGAAATACATTTGGCAACAAGATGCACTTTGAGAGTGCAGACAGCCCAATTTTCATCAATTAATATATTCTGTAGACATACCCTCATGTCACCAGGCCAGGGAAGCTAGGGTCGATATTCTTCTCTTGATCATCTTCGGTGGCATAAGGGACGGTGTGAGCCAAGACATCCAGGGGGTTTAGCTCGCTCGTCTGCGGGAACAAACTGCCGCCATTGCTTGCCGTGCTACCGAGGTTCTTTGTCCCTGAATTGCTCACACACTCCGGCAGATTCAATGGGGGTCTGGCGGCAGATTTCTTTGACTTTATCGTTGGAAATGCATCTGCTTTGAGTGTCGCAGGATATCCACACATTCTTGCCATCTCTGTCGTAGCATAGCTTTCGTCGGTAAAGTGTGCGGAACAAACGTCCAATTTCTTGCCACTTTCGCATCTTTGGGCCACTGGTGCAACTTGAATCCGTCCCTGTTCGTGTTGTTACACCCTCCGACAACACACCGACGAGGCATGATGTCTCCAAGGTACGGAAAAACAGTCGAAAAAACGGAAAATAACAGAGCTGATTTGACTCGGTGTTTGAGAAAATGGCGGATTGCTTCCCGATGTGACGTCACATTGTGACGTCATCGCTCCGAGTGCGAATATTAGAAAGGCGTTTAATTCGCCAAAATTCACCCATTTAGAGTTCGGAAATCGGTTAAAAAAATATATGGTCTTTTTTCTGCAACATCAAGGTATATATTGACGCTTACATAGGTCTGGTGATAATGATCCCCTTTAAGCCTTTTTTAAAAACATCCACAGTCTGTGGTTCCCTCAGGTGGTCAGGGAGAGCGTTCCACAGACTGGGAGCGGCGGAGCAGAAAGCCCGGTCTCCCATTGCAGTTCTTTGAGGTAGAGGGGGGCATTTCCATGGAGGCACTTTTCCTCCACAGAAGTACCCAGAGAAGCGGGGATCGAACCTGGAACCCTCAAGTTGCTGGCACGGCCACTCTACCAACCGAGCGATCCCCGTTACTAGCTATACATGACCAATTTGCAATTGGAATCAAGTCAATTTACCAAAAAAAAGATCATCTGATGGTGCTGGAGTGTTTCTGTTATTTTCCCCGTGTGTCAGATGAGCGGGATGGTCCCTCCACTCAGGATGGAGAACAGGAAAAATGTGCTCTTACATGTGAGTGCTCCGCAAAAAAGGGAGGGCCAGTTGTCAATTGTTTTCAACATGCGGGAGCCATGGGAGTGTGACGGGGTGACTACACGTGTTTTTCCCTCCGCATGTCAACACGGTCACTCCCCGTCCTTGGAGGCCAGCCAAAGAAGCCAGGACACGCCCCTTTAGCTGCGTTTGTCTGTTCCACTCCATTTTCAACATCCTTGTGTTCTTACGACCGCACTGGAATTGGTAGTCCCGCTTTGTTACCTGTAGAAACGGCAGCTTCAAGGACGGTGGGTTCTTCGCTGGTGCTTTACCCAACTGAATATGAGCTTGTTAAACACATCCTATATGGCTCAAAAGTGTGACGCGGAAACGCAACGCATTGTGGGTAGGATTGTATGGAATACCGGTATTCGTATAGTACCGCGTTACTAATGAATCATATTCGGTACTATACCGCCTCTAAAAAGTACCGGTCCAACCTCCCCGCCGTCGTCACCTCATGATATTGCTGGTTTTACGAGCAGAGGAGCATATTCGGCAGCGCACAATCACGGAGTACTTAGAAACAGACACAGTTTGTAGACAGAAAAGGGAGAACGGACGCATTTTGGCTTAAAAACTAACGATAGGATAGGATATGTCTTCATTGTCATTGCAACAAATGTTTTCAGCACAAACCCGTTCAAGATTAGACAAACAAACAGTGTACAGGGTTACAGAACAGGAACGCTGATGGGTCGCCACGAGGCGTCCCGTAAAAGGTGGGAAAAAGGTAAAACGCTGGGGAAGAAGATGAGTAAAAATCTAGACTGGGCTCCTAAGGGGGCCTAGTCTGGAGTGGGAAAAAACCTCCATGCCATGCACACATAAACATGTAATCACGACAACTTGCAACAGAGGCGGGGGGAGTTGGGACCCTGGAGGTCAACTGCTGCTATGAAGCGCTGCCAGCCGTTCATCACCCCGAAGGGGAATCAAGCGGTGAAGTTATAACATTGAAACGCCCTCAATAAGATGTGCTTTAAGACATGGCTAGCCACAGTCTGCAGTGTTGTAGCTACTTCTAAATCACTAATCCTTGTCTCAATGGCGACAAATAAAGTACGTTTCTTACAAGTATCATCCCTGCAGGACGAGGAATAGCTAAACATGCTTCACTACACACCGTAGCTCACCGGCGTCACAATGTAAACAAATGCCATTGGTGGATCTACACCTGACATCCACTGTAATGATACCAAGTACAGGAGCGTATCTAGTCGATACCACTATGATTACATCGATGTTTTTTAGCGTTGCACAATCTTTTTCCGTTATTAAAAAATGTATATTATGTTTATAAACTCAGGAAATATGTCCCTGGACACATGAGGACTTTGAATATGACTAGTGTATGATTCTGTATCAGATTGATACCTAAATTTGTGGTATCATCCAAAACTAATGTAAAGTATCCAAACAACAGAAGAATAAGTGATTATTACATTTTGACAGAAGTGTAGCTAGAACATGTTACAAGAGAAAGTAAGCAGATATCAACAGTAAATGAACAAGTAGATTAATAATTCATTTTCTACCGCTTGTCCTTAATAATTTTGATAAAATAATAGAATAATAAATGACACAATATGTTACTGCATATGTCAGCAGACTAATTAGGAGCCTTTGTTTGTTTACTTACTACTAAAAGACAAGTTGTCTTGTATGTATCGGTTGATATCGGAATCGGCATTGGCGTTGTTAGGCCTATTTTAGGGGGGCTCAAGCCCCCCTAAAATATTCTTAAGCCCCCCTAAATAATTTGGTGTTATATATATATATATTTTTTTTTTTACAAATACATATTCATTATAAAGTGGCCCGAATATGAGTTTAAATAAATAATCATATAACCTGTTATTATTCACTCAGTTTCCCCTCACTTCGTAGCGTAAGGTAGAGAGCCCCTTTAGTGCGTCGGTGTCCAATCCATTCCACTTGTTCATATAGAAAATGTCCACATCACTCAAATTCCAGTCCGCATTTTCTGTGCGACTTTGCTTGCGGTCCTGCAGGTGTACGAAGCACAGTATCTTCCTTTACAATGAGTGAAGCTGCACGAAACCTTGTGTGTGCAATTGTAAATCATTTAGTTTTTAAGTTTTGTGTTTCTTGTAGAATCTATATAAAGTAATGTACATTAGCCTATTGTTAAAATAATGAAAAAACCATCATTAAATATATTTGTTTTATTGTATTGTTACATTAATAGCTGTTGTATTATTATAGGATGGCTTGTTAAACATTTCATAGGATTTTCAGAGAGAGGAAAAACCAAGACATTTAATATAAAATGTAAAATGAATAAATACATAAAAAGAAAAAGAAAAAAATGGTTAAAAGCCATCGTCCCGGGGAGCATTTCATTTTGTCCCGTGCATTTAAAAAAAAAAATAATAATAACAATGAATAATTTCTAAGTCTTTGTTAGTCGTTTGTGAAGTTTTGTGCTTGTGCGTAACGTTCGCTCGCATTCTGTGCATCTCCTGGGGGCTAAGCCCCCCCTGTCCTTAAAAGCTAGTGACGCCCCTGGGAATCGGTAATTAAGAGTTGGACAATATCGGATATCGGCAAAAAAGCCATAATCGGACATCTCTAGTTGTCGATATTCAGTGTTTTATCGTTCATAGATAACATTGTAAATCCCACATTCTTTATTTTCATGTACATTCTGGGTGTCTCATCCAGTAAAGGAATGTAAAATTCCATTCCTTTTTTTAAGGCGGTCTGTCATAACGTTTTTAGCGTTCAATCAGACATTATTGTGAGGTTTTGTATTAGTGTTCCTAAAAGTAGATATGCCGGCCCCCAGGCGCATTTTTTTTCTCTAAAAATAATTGCCCAGGCCTGATGTAGTTGAATAGCCTTGTTTTAATGCATGTCATTCTGGTGCACGGACACGTGCATGCACACTTGTACCATGGATTGATTAACGTGGACCCCGACTTAAACAAGTTGAAAGACGTATTTGGGTGTTACCATTTAGTGGTCAATTGTACGGAATATGTACTGTACTGTGCAATCTACTAATACAAGTCTCAATCAATCAATCAATGTTGCAGTGATGTGATAAGTGACCACTAGTGGGTGCAGTTGTATTTGATTATCCAATAATACATTTAAAAAAATGAATGACAGTATGCATATAACTACCAGATTGTTGCATATCAGCATTTAGAATATAAAAAAACAATATTTTTAAATCAAGATATTTATTGAGGTTAGTTCAAAATTCAATGTTGTTGAGTATGATCTCAGATACAAGTTTCAAGTTTCAAGTTTCAAGTTTATTCACAATACCATATAACAAATACAATAGTAGTGAAATATCATCATTTAAAGATGTTGGTACGTGAAAGGGTCCCCCAAATAAGCTAGAAGAAGCTTTTGACAGGGGGTCCAGAGGACAGTATATACATGGAATGATGGAATATACATGGAATGATGGAACATGGTAGCAAGTACAACAACAAAAAACAACGCTATATGATTAACACAAGATAATAGTACTAAAGCAAGCATACACATACATACATACATTCATTCAACCATGCAAAACCCAACAGTAGTCTACCCCACATGAGGCATTAAATATAGGTGGTTAATAGATAAGTTTTTAGTTTATTTTTGAAGTTGGAGAATGGATACAGCATCTTGAGGCTCTCATTAAGCCGGTTCCAAATCTTTGGTCCCCTGCATACAACACTTCGAGCGGTACAATCCAGTAAACCATGTTTCCCTGATATCAAATCTAAGTTACGAGTGTTGTGGGCATGCTGGGGATGGTAGATAGGAACCAAGCTACAGAGCCTTAAATTCAGCCTGTAAATGACTTGATAGGTTAAACAAGCATTTTGATAAATATTGAACTCTGTCAGTCTTAAGAGATGATAATTATAGAATAGATGTCGAGTGGGGGCATTAAACTTGGACCATGACAGGGCCCGTATAATTTTCTTTTGCATGGATTCTAATTTGTGAAGGTAGGTAGGGAAAGTGTTACACCAGATGACATTACAGGAGTTTAGATGTGGTTCAAAGAGAGTTTTATATAGTGTGAGTAGAGCATAAAGAGGAAGATAATGACGAAGGTGAAAGAACAGGCCAACATATTTGGATAATTTGTTTAACAGATGGCTAATGTGACATTTGAAATTGAGGTATTCGTCAATGATGACCCCCAGGAATTTTGTGGAGTACACACTCTGTATTTCCTGCCCATTGATGTTGATATGGCAGTGCTCAGTATTTGTCCGGTTTTTATTAGAACGAAATAGACTAAAATTTGTTTTATTTACATTAAGTGAGAGCTTATTGCATTTGAACCAGGAATCTACTTTCACAAGCTCTGAATTGACAGTTACTTGTAGATTGTGTAGGCTCCTGTGTGAGGTAAACAAATTTGTATCGTCAGCAAAAATTATTTTATGAAAAGTTTCGGAGGAGTTTACAAAATCATTTATGTATAGGATAAAAAGGAGAGGCCCCAAGATGGATCCCTGGGGAACCCCATAATTTATGGTCATACAGGGTGAATTGTGATCATTGACGCATACACATTGCTGCCTTCCGTATAGGTAAGAGCGGAACCAATCGAGAGGTACCCCTCTGACAACGTGTAGGCTTTTCATTGACGCATACGACGCGTTGAATGGAACGCATTCAGCTCACGCTCATTTTCTGGGGTTTGGAGTTGAGCCTTCTTTGGTGACTTTGCCTCTCTAAGGGTGGTCCGCGGGAAATACCAGGGGATTAATCCTCTCTGCTGCGAGACGAGTGTGTTTGCGCGTATCTGCATGTGGGCTGCGTTTGTGTATTGATACAGCGTGGGAGAAAGCGCGTGTGTGGATATGTGCAAGGGAGACATACTGTTGGTGTTTATGGGTGCTGCTAGTAAATTCCACGATTTCAATAACCAGTGTTTATGTTCTCTGAAAGAATCTTTGTTTGTTGCAGACCCATTTAACCCGGAATTTGTGTCCACACTTTTTTGTGTGTTTGTTTGGAACAGGAGTTTAATTTATGTGTGTGTGATACAATATAGTACACCAATTAATCAAGAGACTTGCCTAAAGCTACTTTTGGGAACTTAATGAAGTGGAAATGACTTCCTCTATTTTCTCTCATAATTTGGGGGCCCTGGGTGAGTACTTCCACCAAGTGTTCTGGAACTTTCAAGTTCTTGGTAGTTGTGGACTTTTGTGTCTTGTGTTAATAATAAAGCAACATGCAGAATTGGATTTAGATGTCTAGTAACTTACTGAACACCCTATCAGCCATTTAATGTACAAAACCCCAAAACCAGTGAAGTTGGCACGTTGTGTAAATCCATCCATCCATCCATCCATCCATCCATCCATCTTCTTCCGCTTATCCGAGGTCGGGTCGCGGGGGCAGCAGCCTAAGCAGGGAAGCCCAGACTTCCCTCTCCCCAGCCACTTCGTCCAGCTCTTCCTGTGGGACCCCGAGGCGTTCCCAGGCCAGCCGGGAGACATAGTCTTCCCAACGTGTCCTGGGTCTTCCCCGCGGCCTCCTACCGGTTGGACGTGCCCTAAACACCTCCCTAGGGAGGCGTTCGGGTGGCATCCTGACCAGATGCCCGAACCACCTCATCTAGCTCCTCTCGATGTGGAGGAGCAGCGGCTTTACTTTGAGCTCCCCCCGGATGGCAGAGCTTCTCACCCTATCTCTAAGGGAGAGCCCCGCCACCCGGCGGAGGAAACTCATTTCGGCCGCATGTACCCGTGATCTTGTCCTTTCGGTCATAACCCAAAGCTCATGACCATAGGTGAGGATGGGAACGTAGATCGACCGGTAAATTGAGAGCTTTGCCTTCCGGCTCAGCTCCTTCTTCACCACAACGGATCGATACAGCGTCCGCATTACTGAAGACGCCGCACCGATCCGCCTGTTGATCTCACGATCCACTCTTCCCTCACTCGTGAACAAGACTCCTAGGTACTTGAACTCCTCCACTTGGGGCAAGATCCCCCCCCCAACCCGGAGATGGCACTCCACCCTTTTCCGGACGTTGTGTAAATTGTAAATAAAAACAGAAGACAATGATTTGTAAATCCTTTTCAACTTGTATTCAATTCCGGTGCTAGTCCGCGCCCCGGCTGGCCCAGTTCAATGGAGGTGAGTGTTTGTCAAATAAACAGGATTATCCAAGACAAACGTTCCTTTTTCTTACGATGACAACGTTTCAGTCACATCACATACATTTCTGTGATTTTCTGTGTTTAATAGATTCCGTTTTTATTGACCTATCCCGTGATTCTGTTCGTGTATAACTCCAAGTCACGGGTAATATTTATTTCACAGCCCTCAGCAGCACGCTTAGCTCCAATTTCTTTCATTTTGTTCATATCTATGATTCTATTTACTTCTGCGGTACCTTGTAACCTGAAGTGGAGCGAGAATAGATTGACTGTGATTTGCTGAAATTTCCCCTATATTTCCTCAAATGAATTTGCTCACAAGTGATCGCTGTGACCGACCTGAAATTTATCACAATCATCGATCACGATCATATAATTGCCCGACAGCCCTATCTCAAAGTTTGAGGTGATTACTGGTTTGTTGGTACGACTGTCCTTCGGCTACTTATTTGTCACAAGCACGCAGCTGTGGTAGTTGTGACCCGGGATAGCTTCCCCAGCAGCAGCTGGGTTCTGCGCCCAGGTACTGGGCACTGCTGCTGCTGGTGAGGCAGACGTCTACTGAATGGTCACATCTGCGGCTGACGAGGAGGACGATCGGCACAATGCTCTGTTGACCGTCGTGGAGTTCGAGCGCCGGATGAGCCAGCATTGAGGCGGTAACTTCACTGGAGATGGCTATGTCTTTTGGAGCGGACCCACAGGAGATGATGTCAAAAGCGGAACCACGGAAGACAGAACTGATGATGACCCCACTGGGGAAAATGTGGGCGGCGGACCCACTGGAGGTGACGGGGTCGTCTGGAGCGGACCCGCCGGAAGATGAGAGAATCTGTGTGCCCCCAGCCGCACAGCCGCCAGTAGTAGCCCCTCCCTCACGAAGCGGATTCCAGACAGAATAAGGAACTGTTGATCGGTGGCGCCCTCCCCAGTATAAGCCTTGGATGGGCGCAGGGAGGCTAGGAATATGGACAAAGAGACGTCCCATGCTGACTCCCGACAGGACTCCTGGATTGACAGCACGGTGGGTTGAATAGGAGCTGCCACCGAACCCGAGGTAAGTGGAGTCCTGAGCTGGCAAGACGCAAGCACGAGAGGAAGCTGGGCTCTGGGAAGCCAAGGAGCCGGAATTTGCGAAGCTTGCGCTTTGAAAAGCCGCGAGGCAGGAATAGGCAGAGCTTGGACTTTGGAAAGCCGAGGAGACGGTACAGGCCAAACTTAAAGAAGCAAGCGTGAGCTTGGCCTGGACTGCAACCGCACAAACCTGGTCTTCATCTCCACCATAAAATGTGCGGTCCAAAATTGCTGGTCCCACGTCGCTGACGGGCATCTCCGTGAGGTCACTCACTGGCTGAAAGATTGGCTGCGATGGTTGTGACCTCAAGATGCAAAGGACAGGAGGCGACGTGCAAGTACGAAGAGTGGTTAATTATAGCTGTCTAGTACATACAAATGTTGGGTTGATTGAAGATGCAAATTTGAGTGTGGATGTACGCCCAGTGATTGAACTGTCCAAGGTGTACCCTGACTCTCACCAGTCACCTACTGTATGATCCAGCTCACTCATAATATGAAACAAATAGGTTGTTAGGCTTGTCATCAAGAGAAACAAGCATCTGTCGTTTTCATACTGAGTTGAGACAATGTCAAAAGAAATACGAGCCAACGATAATAGGATTTGCAAATATTGGACAAAATGGAAGAGAGAAGGAGGTGGAGGGATGCTGAAGGGTATGCACCGGAGGGGGTTAGGGATCAAGGAATGAATGAAATTAAAATAAGTGCGACAAGGAGGGGGAAGGAAGGGAGTGAGAGATGTAACGAGATAGAAAGAGGAGTGGCAGGAGAAATGGATAATAAGAGTACCCCCACCCCCTTTGCACCATGCGGAGAGGTTGGGGCTGCCTGACCCACCCTTGATCCAAAAAAGCTTTGTGAAACTTTCCCCGGCAGAGGGAAAAAGAGGGAGAGTGAGTCGAGAGGAGAGGAGAGGCAGTCAGGATCCAATTAGAGGACCGACCCAGTCTGACATTGCGGGAAAGTTAGAGAAACGCGTATGCATCCACCATAATAATGGCTTTGCAGTTCTGGCAACTTTTTCTTCAGGCTGGATTAGACCGCAAGACGTCCACTGGTGTGTAGCGGCTGCAGCATCCCTCCACGTCCGTCACCATGCCGTCAGTCTCTCTCAGCTTGCCGACCGCTTTGGCCGGTCCTGCTCGCACTTGGGTCTGTCTGTCCTGCATGTTCTGGGTGAGATAACTTTTCTTTAACTGATTAGAATATTTGCACAGACAGTCAGTGCGGATGCCTGTGACATAGATGGACGAGTGTGCACACGGCAGAAAGTTGTTGTTCCGAGAGAAACTGACGCGATTTGCAAAATGCATGACATGTGTTTTGAGTGATGTTGCACAAGATGACCGAATGGAATGTTCTAGTTGATGACTGGTTCTTGTCTGAATCGAGCTCTCATCAGATCAGGAAAGCCAAGCAACCTATTGGGTGGTCTACTTGTCGGGGGTAGGGTGTAGGTTTAGGTCCCAGTCTGAGGGGGGTCTTGGCACTGTGACACATTTGAATTAGGGAGTTCTTAGGCGGGTGAACCAGAGGATGCTCAAGTATGAGAACTTTGGAATCAGATTGTTGTCTTCCTACTTCCCGAGTCCCCCTGTATCCCTCCATGTCTCACTAGGCGGTGGGGACGCAGCTATTTTTGTTTTCCCTCGTATAATTGAATCTGCCGCGCATTCCCGCGCTCACTGAGGGCTTGTCGGTGCACTTATGCGCCTTTGAGGTTGTAACGCGCAAGAAAAGGTTTGTGTATTTAGAAGCATTGTGACCGTCATTTCCAAACGTGACCTAAAGCACCAGGGTGCCTCTCTTAATTTCTGCTGATTTGAAAGAACATTCCTGTCTAAAATCGACAGCAGTACATGCGGCGGTTCTCTTTTTTTTGGGCTGAATAAAGGATGAAAGAGGCCAGCAGTTGAATAGACCATTGAGATCCATCCGTCCCCATTCTGCAGCGGTCCTTTGGGACATGACTGCACACCAGTGGTGGGGCTGGAGTTCTTGACGAGGAGACCGGATAATCTTACAGAGCTCTTCATCGGTTAATTACCATTCTTTTAGAGGGGAGGTGACGGTGGGGTTCGTAAAAAAAAAACCTTAGAAGCCCCCCACCCAGCATGGCTTTGGGTCACTGATTGACTGCATCAACACACTGTATAACAGAGTGAGCTCATGTATTCGTAATGGCTTCAATATGAGCCTTATCATCAATTGGGGGTCTGGCCCTAAAATATTGTTAATTGCACTCCTTTATTGTTTTTGGTAAGTAATATTTGTAAGGGCCTGGTTACAAACGTACACTATTTCATATATGGACATCTTTGAAACAAGGATTGCAACTATTACCACAATTACCGTATTTTCCGGACCATAAGGCGCACCGGACTACAAGGCGCACTGCCAATGAATGGCCTATTTTCGATCTTTTTTTCACATATAAGGATTATAGGGCGCATTAAAGGAGTCATATTATATATATTTTTTCTAAATGTAAAACACTTCCTTGTGGTCTACGTAACATGTAATGGTGGTTCTTTAGTTGACATTTCGTAATGGGGGAAGACGTCAACGTCTGTTGTTTATATGTTAGCATTTAAACTAGCTAGCGAGCCAGCGCCAGTCAGTTCGTTTAAGTGCAGTTCTGTATGATGGTTTTTCGACCATTTTAATTTAATACGGTAATACTAACCATCAGGAGTATTAAAGCGGTTATCATTACTCTTACTTGCCAACCTTGAGACCTCCGATTTCGGGAGGTGGGGGGAGGGGGGTGGGGGGGAGGCGTGGGCGTGGTCGGGGTGGGACGGGGGCGTGGCTAAAAGGGGAGGAGTATATTTACAGCTAGAATTCACCAAGTCAAGTATTTCATATATATATATATATATATATATATATATATATATATATATATATATATATTTTTTTTTTTTTTTTTAAATTATATATATATATATATTTATTTTATTACATATATATATATATATATATATATATATATGAAATACTTGAATTTCAGTGTTCATCTATTTACACATATACACACACATAACACTCATCTACTCATTGTTGAGTTAAGGGTGGAATTGTCCATCCTTGTTCTATTCTCTGTCACTATTTTTCGAACCATGCTGAACACCCTCTCTGATGATGCATTGCTGTGTGGCACGCACAAAAGTGCTTTCATCAAATGCACTAGATGGCAGTATTGTCCTGTTTAAGAGTGTCACAACATTGCTGTTTACGGCAGACGAACTGCTTTACGGTATACAAAAACGTGACTGCTGTTGTTGTGTGTTGTTGCCGCGCTGGGAGGAGGTTCATGAAACTGCCTAACAATAAACCCACATAAGAAACCAAGAACTCGCCCTCCATCATTCTACAGTTATAACGTTATTGGGCAGGTATGCTGTTTATGTTGTGGGTTAGCGGACTCAGGTCCTCATGGACCTGAGTCCGCCTGAATTTCGGGAGATTTTGGGGAAAAAATTTGTCCCGGGAGGTTTTCGGGAGAGGCGCTGAATTTCGGGAGTCTCCCGGAAAATCCGGGAGGGTTGGCAAGTATGTCATTACTACCGTTTATTTGTAGTTCTAATGCCCGCAGATGCCGAAAACCGATACACATTTTATAGCCATGTTTATCTTAGTCCCCTTAAAGTTTAGCAATGATATTTTGAATCAGTTTATTTTAGTTAATGCACATCTTTTACATCTACATCTACAACCTCAGAGAGAGCTGCCAGAAAATATCTGTTTCTCAGCTGTGTTTCGTAAGGGCTTGGTTGTAATACACTTTTCCACCACTTGAGGCATTAATGACAATCTCAAACAAACGGAAGAAGTCTGGAGCTAAAGTCATAGAGACATTTCTTAAGCGCAAAAAATGTGACTAAAGTGGTGAAGCTGTAATTTCATTTGCATTTAAATTTTATTGAAAGTTTAGTTAAGAAACATATTCATTATTAATGAGTTGATTTGTTTTGGCACTACATGTGAGTCCCGTCTTATGCGGTTTATTTGGTCAGTACTTATTTTTCTAATCAGCCTGACCTAAGCCTAAGATTTATGTGGTTAGATATAATTTTCAAATATGATTAAAATCAAGAGTAAGATTACTTATTCAGTGTTCATAATTATTTGAGTGACATACTCCCTCATTAGTGGAAAAGTTGGGCCCCGTGGGCAAAAAGGTTAAGAACCCCTGTTGTAGACCATTTTAACTTGTTTTTTTTGTATAACTTTAAGCAAGTAATATGCACATGGCCTTTAAAATGCTTTTTTTTTTTAGAAAAATACCTGTGGTATTTGTGGCACCTTTTAGGTGTAAGGTTCAACATGCTCAGGGGTACATGTCAAGACATTCTGTTAACAGGTGGCTATTGATTTATGGCCAATTAGATAAAAGCTCAACCTCTGCAAAAATATTTTGGTCAATGACCAATCTTGCTCAAAGTTGGGTACTTGTGCGAACCACTCCCTGAGTCCTTAAATCAAATCTTGAAAGAGTGACTTTTTTTTATGCAAATGTTCTCAAAAATCATCTGCAAAACCCCCACAATTTAGAATGTGTGATTTCCGCGACCCCAAAAGGGACAAGCGGTAAAAAATGGATGGATGGATGGATGGATTTGTAGAGCACAATGCACTAAATATGGGTGAGAGGTTTTAGGTTAATTCAACGGAAAGAGTGGCATAGCTATCAAACTTTGTAACTTCTGGCCTCAGTTAGACGCAGTTAGAGCAGGGGTCCCCAAATTCTTTGATTCGGGGGCCACATTGGGTCGAAAAAATTTGACCTGCTTACATGTTACGTACATTGCGTAAGTTGTTTACGTAAGTGAATTGAAAAATAACATAGATCCAGGCGGATGTTCGTGTCTCCTCTAATTAACAGCCATAAAAAGAAACCTCCCAAATATACTACACGATGTATATCAATTCATACATTTTAGGAATTTGATTTATTTTCACGGTATAAAACAGAGATTTTTAAGGTCTGGGGGCTTTTATTTTGCAATGTAGTAGTAATAGCGACTTCCTTGTTCATTTACGGAATGTGGTCAACATCCTTTGTCCTCACTTTACCGAACTGCGCTTGCACATGACATCGAGGCCACATTGTGGCCACATTAGGGCCTGTGCGCGTTTATACTGAAGTCTGATAAAGATCACATTTTACTTGCAGGGTGAAAACAGTAAAAAAAATCAGATTTAAAAACATTTAGATTTGAGCCACTTTGGCGTGCCGTGTAAATGTAGTCCTATAGTCAGAAAGTAATCCCCTAAGTAAACACTGAATTCATGAGGGTCATGCGAGTCCTTATTGTCCATTTTAGCTGTAAATAACAATATATAAAGAATAAATGTCAGTGTTTATCTCAAGGCTACAACAAAAAAACACATCGGCTTTAGCATTAGCATTAGCATTAGCATCCGGTTCACGAGGGTTGAGACGAGCAACTACACAAATGGCGTGTCATTGACTACTTTTACAGCAGGTAACAAAGTAAATAGTGAATATTTGATGGGATTTACCGAAAGTTCCTGGAACCTTTCCACAGTCTGGCCTGTGGAACCGTTTCTACCGGGGTAGTTTTTGGTGGAAACACAGGAGTAATGGGGAAATTCCTGTAAAGTTCCTACGGTGGAAAAAAGCCTAAACTTGACTATCTGGAGGAAGCAAAACTCTGAACAGTATTTTCATAGGTGAACCTGTGGAAGGATCATACCCGTTGCGAAAGGGTAGCAGTTAGAGAGACTTCCTGGTGGAAGCTACTCTACGGCTGGTTTTGGTCCTGATGGGACCCACGTGAAATCAAACCCGTCTGAGGTGCACGTGAGCTATGGTCCAGTGGCGGAACGCCTGGACAGGCCCCGCATCTCCCGTCTCAGAACATCCCCTAACACATTTTGGGGGGGCCTCGGGTACCCAACTTACCTCCCTTCAACGGAGCAGAAGAGTTCACTGTCTGTGGGTTCATTGTCAGAGGATTCGATCAGACTCCTCCAAATCGAATTGTTTGAATAGTCGACACCCTTGCTACAATGTCCTCAAACTTTTCAGTCCACTCCAGACTTAGCAATTACACATGTCACAGAATGTGACCGCTGTAATTGATAAGACATGTAAGAAAAGGTATGTTAGACGTTTTTTTCAGGGTGAAAAATGTGCCTGAGATGCTATATACCATAAGTTCAAAGAACTGCTTCGGATGAGTGATCTCTCTGACACATGCAATGTCGTTTTTATGACATGGCTTTGAAGAATAGCTCTGGGAAATAATGTCACCATAGGAATGTTAGGTCATTGACCTAAAGTGGTCTTAATTGGTTAGTAGAAGAATCTAATATTTTGTCCTCTTAAATCTTCCACAAATGGCTCTGTCTTTCATAATAAATCAATCTAATAGGATTGTCCGTTTTTGTCTTAAAGCAGCACTAAGTAACTTTTTAACTTTCATAAATATTTTTATAACTTTTGGGACGATTCATGGACTTACGACTTGTTGAATGGCAACTCTGTCATGGCCTGAGGAGGCCTGTATCGCTTTCACTGGCACTAAGCAACTTCGAGGAGGGGGTAGCAGGATCTCTACCACACAAAAAAAATACAAATGTGGTGACTTGCTTTACGGCATACGTCACTTCCCTCTTTTCCCCATTCGTGAATAAGACGGAAGTCAATGCGAACGCCTACGCATCATGGCAGAAGCTCCAAAACAACAAACTCTTCAGGCCAAGACTCAGCGGTCTACCTGCACCTCAGGGAGAAATGGCACTCCTTTGTTTTTGGACAGAGAGGACGGATGGTACGAAAGAGGAGTGAGGGAAGCAATCTATGTCAAGGTCAAAAAACCATCCCTGAACAGAGGAGGTGGTCTGCAACACCACCTGTCTCCTACACACAACACCGTCCTTTCAACCATTCCTAAAAGACTCTGCAAATTAGCTTAACAGAAGTTAGAAACATTCTAGTCACAGAAGGTGACCAGAATGCTATTTGTTTACAACTCAATGGAATGCTTACATGGGGGATTCCAACTATTTTGGACTGGTAGTAGTCGATCCTCAACGCTAACGAGGGGAAATTACATTTCAACCACTGTCGTTGGCTTTGACTAGTTGGCATTAAAACAGTTGTTTTCTCACTACGATAGGGCAAAACCATCCTTGCCCAGGCACACCCTCCTAGTTTTTGGAGTGTACATATTTGGGGTTTTGGCACCAACTGTTGGACTAGATCTATCCATCCCATCCATCCATCCATCTTCTTCCGCTTATCCGAGGTCGGGTCGCGGGGGCAGCAGCTTAAGCAGGGAAGCCCAGACTTCCCTCTCCCCAGCCACTTTGTCCAGCTCCTCCCGGGGGATCCCGAGGCGTTCCCAGGCCAGCCGGGAGAGATGGTCTTCCCAGCGTGTCCTGGGTCTTCCCCGTGGCCTCCTACCGGTCGGACGTGCCCGAAACGCCTTCCTAGGGAGGCGTTCGGGTGGCATCCTGACCAGATGCCCGAACCACCTCATCTGGCTCCTCTCGATGTGGAGGAGCAGCGGCTTTACTTTGAGCTCCCCCCGAATGACAGAGCTTCTCACCCTATCTCTAAGGGAGAGCCCCGCCACTCGGCGGAGGAAACTCATTTCGGCCGCTTGTACCCGTGATCTTGTCCTTTCGGTCATGACCCAAACCTATGACCATAGGTGAGGATGGGAACGTAGATTGACCGGTAAATCGAGAGCTTTGCCTTCCGGCTTAGCTCCTTCTTCACCACAACGGATCGATACAGCGTCCGCATTACTGAAGACGCCGCACCGATCCGCCTGTCGATCTCACGATCTACTCTTCCCCCACTCGTGAACAAGGATCGGTTCGCAGCCGAGTGTGAAGCGACTGGGATGGGAATCAGCACCTCCAAGTCCGAGTTCATGGTTCTCTCCCGGAAAAGGTTGGAGTGACATCTCCGGGTTGGGGAGGAGATCTTGCCCAAAGTGGAGGAGTTCAAGTACCTCGGAGTCTTGTTCACGAGTGGGGGAAGAGTGGATCGTGGACTAGATCTGACCAATCTAAGTCTATAAGCATGGACTGGTGAAGCCTACTCGGATGAGAGGCGAAACGTCTTCCAAGACAAACCAAGCAGTCCAGTTGCGATCGATTGAACGTCCTGAGATGACAACGACCTGGATGAATGAGAACATTCATAGGAACTGATAAAAAGACAGTCAAGGATCAACATTGGCCCGGCTTTCACTCGCTGGCGTGAGCTCAAAGACGTGGAGGGATTTTAGACCGATACTGCCTTGGCTCTGTTCTTGCTTTACTAGTAATTACCTTCCGATGCTCAAAACAAAATGCTGATGTTAGCTATTGGAAATTTGCGTGGTAGCAATAAATAGCCACCAGCTTGATGGTTCGCAGTTCCTCACTGACAGAACCAGTCATGCCACAAACTCAAAAGTACTGTATAATGAAAAAACAATGCAATGACTGCAAAGTTTTAGCACAATATGTCAGGTTCTGACGTTGGAAAGATCAGTTATGCTGAATCATTGTGGTATTATCGAGTCAGTTTGTATGATTTACGACGCTGGTACTGATGGGAAATGTGGTCTTCTTTCTGGCAAAACACTACCGCTTTGGTCCACTGGCGCTGCCAAAATCAACCAAAACTAAAATTTCTTAAGTGGGGCTTTAATTTTTAACCATTTAGATGTGTTGCTTGTTTCTTGAGAGTTCCAATCAAAAGTAGCATGTACAACATTTCTGTCGTACTTTGAACATCTGGTTTTAGGTTTCCCCCTACACCGTAATGGATTTGCCATGACATTTGTCCAAGGCGCGAATGCTCACTCGCACCTTGAACCTTGAACAGGACCCGTGCCATTTTGTCGAGGTGTTGCTCTTTTCATATGTTTGCTTTGGGTGGCCTGTCTGAAAACTCTTGAACAACAAAAAGGGGAAGTTCAACCTTTTCTCGGTTGATTTATGAGAGGTGTTGAGCTTTGTGTAAGCCCCCTCCCAGCCTTTTCGTTCTCCGAGAAACCCCCAGCTTTGTGAACGCTCGACTGAACACATTGGCCTTAAACCTCCCATGGTCTTTTGGCGTCCGCTAAAGGGAATTTGCCAGATTTGGATCCAGTTCAATTTGACCAGTTGTGTGCTCCTTGATCCAACTAGATTGACTTGAGTTACGTCCACTTTACTGCACACAAATTGACACACAAGTATGCACCATTTTTTTTCTAATTCTTCCCGAAGTACCTTTTCTTCTGATCAAAAAGTCGACTTTTTCAATGGCATATTAAATATATGATTGCTATTTTCTTTTACTGCATTCCCACTATAGTCAACTAATCTTAGACTAGTGCAGTGATTCATTATGTGGGCTCCATCTAGTGGTACGTCAAAGAATCACTTCATTAGCTATTCAAACACAGTGTTACTGTTCAAATTGTCTGTTAAAAATATTGAATATACTTTTTGAATAAAACGTCTGCCTTGTTTTTAATGAATACTTAGGCCAACAATGCTACTGTATTTTAATGTCTGTCTTTATGGTGGTACTTGGAGAGCCAAGTATTTTCTGAGGTGGTATTTGGTGAAAAAAGTCGAGTGTAGGCATTTGTTTGATCTTGTTTTTAAATTTATATTTGTGACGCGACCAACTGAGATTTTGGACATTTTAATGCAGTTAAATTATTCAAAGCGATAATTTGTACGATTTTGAGGTGCCAAGACAATCTGCTTCACGGTATTTGGAGTCTTGTGAGCAAACCGGTACGGGGTGCCGAATGTCAAATTTTGCAGATATTTCTCAAATTTAGCTCACTTTTCTCAAATTTAACACACTATTCGCACATTTAGCTCATTATAATCGCCTTTAAATTTAAATGACATTTTATATCTAAATATAAATTATAATTCTAAATCTAAATGTTAAATATAAATGTAAATGTTAAATCTAAGTACTCAACGATACAACGTTGAAACAACATGCTTTTTGACAACGTATATTCAATGTCAGGTTGTGACATTGATTTGACCGTTGAATTTTGGTCAATTCCCAACCAACAACGTGGATCCAACGTTAGACACCAACGTTGCATTAATTTACAAATGCAACTATTTTGCAACGTTGTTTTAAAGTCCGTTTTAAAGGACATGAATGTATAATCAACGTTGTATCAATGTTTTGTGCCTGTTGGGTACATTCTTACATTTTTACTGAGTAAATAATCACCATTCTAACATGTATTTTGAAGAGAATATTTCCACTGTGAACGGTGATACTTCAATGTTGACTGAGCACTAATCTCGGACAATCAAGACAAGTCGACTTCTCTTTGTTCCTTTCTCCGTGCTGCCGGTAGTCTGTGAAAAAAGATGGGATTTCCCCCCCCTTTTACTTATGGATGACTGAGTAATTTCCTCCCTGGGATTCATCTAACTGAGATAAAATGGATGTTGAAAGTGGAGATGTCGAGGGGGGGCAGGAGGGACGGAGGCAAAGCTGGAATGCCTGGGGTGCATTTTCCCCAAATGAATAGCAGGTGACTGTTCATTGTGAAGCTATTGGGATAGTGGGAACTGCAGAGTGAAAGGAAGCGGAGGAAGCAAAGGTCTGTCTAGTGCTTTGCAGGGAATTGTTGCCCATTCCACTTGTTCCAATAGGTTGCTTGCAACTTAAGGAGATTTCCTTCTTCAACTCTTCAGTTGAGGTTGGTTTTTTCCCCCCATTCAGTTGGAAACCTCTTTGATGGCTCCCTTGAAAAGTCATATACTAAATGTTTAAATTAGGGTTGTCCCGATACCAATATTTTGGTACCGGTACCAAAATGTATTTCGATACTTTTCGATACTTTTCTAAATAAAGGGGACCACAAAAAATGGCATTATTGGCTTTATTTTAACAAGAAATCTTACGGTACATTAAACATATGTTTCTTATTGCAAGTTTGTCCGTAAATAAAATAGTGAACATACATACATTTTCTTTTATTAATAAGTAAGCAAACAAATGCTCCTAATTTAGCTGCAGACATATGCAGTAACATATTGTGTTATTTGTCATTCTATTATTTTGTCAAAATTATTAAAGGCCTACTGAAATGCGATTTTCTTATTTAAACGGGGATAGCAGGTCCATTCTATGTGTCATACTTGATCATTTCGCGATATTGCCATATTTTTGCTGAAAGGATTTAGTAGAGAACATCGACGATAAAGTTCGCAACTTTTGGTCGCTGATAAAAAAGCCTTGCCTGTACCGGAAGTAGCAGACGAGTAGCGTGACGTCACAGGTTGTGGAGCTCCTCACATCCACACATTGTTTACAATTATTGCCACCAGCAGCGAGAGCGATTCGGACCGAGAAAGCGACGATTTCCCCATTAATTTGAGCGAGGATGAAAGATTCGTGGATGAGGAAAGTGAGAGTGAAGGACTAGAGGGCAGTGGGAGCGATTCAGATAGGGAAGATGCTGTGAGAGGCGGGTGGGACCTGATATTCAGCTGGGAATGACTAAAACAGTAAATAAACACAAGACATATATATACTCTATTAGCCACAACACAACCAGGCTTATATTTAATATGCCACAAATTAATCCCGCATAACAAACACCTCCCCCCTCCCGTCCATATAACCCGCCAATACAACTCAAACACCTGCACAACACACTCAATCCCACAGCCCAAAGTACCGTTC
The DNA here is from genome assembly GCF_033978685.3 of Nerophis lumbriciformis. Classification (NCBI taxonomy): domain Eukaryota; kingdom Metazoa; phylum Chordata; class Actinopteri; order Syngnathiformes; family Syngnathidae; genus Nerophis; species Nerophis lumbriciformis. The sequence goes on from NC_084578.2 coordinate 11,045,348, forward strand.
ACCTCCCCAAAGTTCATACAGCACATATATTTCCCCAAAGTCCCCAAAGTTACGTACGTGACATGCACATAGCGGCACGCACGTACGGGCAAGCGATCAAATGTTTGGAAGCCGCAGCTGCATGCGTACTCACGGTACCGCGTCTGCGCATCCAACTCAAAGTCCTCCTGGTAAGAGTCTCTGTTGTCCCAGTTCTCCACAGGCCAATGGTAAAGCTTGACTGTCATCTTTCGGGAATGTAAACAATGAAACACCGGCTGTGTTATCCGGCACAACAGTCAGGGGGTGCATTCTACGGCGGGGGTGCGTTATCCGGCACAACACCTGCCGCAATACACCGCTTCCCACCTACAGCTTTCTTCTTTGCTGTCTCCATTGTTCATTGAACAAATTGCAAAAGATTCACCAACACAGATGTCCAGAATACTGTGGAATTTTGCGATGAAAACAAGACGACTTAATAGCTGGCCACCATGCTGTCCCAAAATGTCCTCTACAATCCGTGACGTCACGCGCAGGCGTCATCATACCGAGACGTTTTCAGCAGGATATTTCGCGCGAAATTTAAAATGAAAATGAATTATTAATCTACTTGTTCATTTACTGTTAATATCTGTTAATATCTGCTTACTTTTCCCATCATTCATTCACACCTGGTGGTGGTAAGCTACATTTGTAGCCACAGCAGCCCTGGGGTAGACCGAGGCTACCATTTTGCGCCTACGGCCCCTCCGACTACCACCTATCATTTGTTCACCATTCATGTCAAGAGGCGGGGAGCGAACCTGCAACCCTCAGATTTCTGGCACGACCGCTCTACCCAGTACGCCATTTTGATTAAATTAAATCTAAAATTTTATAAAATAAAATAAAACTAAATTTAATTTATTAAATTAAATTAAATTAAATTAAATTAAATTCCATTTAATTCCATTTAATTGAATTGTTTTTACCATACCACATATCATACCATACCACATTGCGTACCACTGCAGTGGGCCGTTTTGAAATTGCCGTTTTTTCTTCGTTCGGACTCCTTTTTAGAGGCTCTTCACATGCACAAAAAGTCCTGATATTTTGCAAGCGCGTCACGTATGCCGAAAATGTTTATATTTTGGGTTTTCCAAAATTTGGTGGGTCACGGCATGGGGAAGGACGTGACCACGAGCGTCATGCGTGCCGGCCGACTCGCCTGAACCCTGCGGTGCAAAGGGTGGCGAAGGCCCGTTCAACGCTGCTGGCGGCTTTAATTTATTTTATATTTGAAAACTCCTAAAGCCTCAACAATTGTCTCAACTATTGTCTTACGTATGAGATTGGTCCGTTGACCACTCCCACAGATTTGCAGAAAGTCTGTGTGTAGACGGGACAAAGGTCAGTTGTGGCCGGTAGACAACAAACCAAAGAAGGGTGTGTCAGAAAAGGTTGGGACATCTTTTGCAAAGAGACGAAGGAACAATAACGCCACACACACACACACACACACACACACACACACACACACACACGCGCGCGCACACACACACACACACACACACACACACACACACACACACACACGCACACACACACACAAGACACAGATGGAGACACGCCGTGGTCACGTCTCTGAGCCTTGTTCAAATGTCCATCCATGCATATGGTGTCCCATATGAGAGGCGGCGGCGTGCTAACTCACTGATTAACCCAGTTGACTGGAGGGGATGAGTTGGAGAACAATAGTGTCTGATTGACCGAGGTCAGCCACTGCGCTCATTATTGACTTTATTACCTAATTCAGACCCGAGGAAATATCCCAGACACATGGAGGGGGTGACATGTTTCCTCATACCAATCTACCCTCTCCTGTTGCTCCTTGACGTTTTTCAACATACAACGACCAGAAATTCCTATAAACGCTGGAATGTTTTTCACAAGGACATATTCTATCATGTCATATTCTATCATACGGTATTGTGATTCCTATTTGTATTTATTTGTAAAAAGCACTTTACATTGAGTAAACAACTTCAAAGTGCTACAGTGTATTAAAAACTATTTAAATAAAAAGATTAAAAAAAAATTTAAAAAAATAAAAACTAGAACAGCCAAATAGCTAAAACTAGTATGCATATTTCTTTTTTAAAAAGATGGGTTTTTAAGCCTTTTTTAAAAGCATCTCCTTTGTTATGTCTGTGTAATCATGTTTTGTCTTAGTCATGTTTTGTTTAGTTATTGGACTTTTTAGTTTCTGGCTTTTCACTCCCTTGTCTTGTTTCCATGATTACCCATTAGTTTCACCTGTTCCACGTTTGGACTCATTGTGCACTCTTGTTTGTCACCATAGCAACCCATTAGTTTTCACCTGTCACGTCACGCACCTGTTTCACGTTTTGAGTCACGCACCTGTTTTCGTTAATCATATCTGTAGTATTTAAGTTCATTGTTTTTCAGTTTGTCTTTCTGGTGACATCCCCACATTTATGCTCTGCACATTTCTGACTCTTTTTTCATGTCCATCGTTCACGCTGCTCCTTTTTGTCCATGCCAAGTAAGTTTTGTTTATTATTGCCACAGTTAGTGTTTTTTGTTGTTCATAGTTTTTGCCTTTGTGCAAGTGTTTGGTTTCATAGTTTGTTCTCCGCCATTGTGCGCGCCTTTTGTTTACTTCCTTGTTTTGTATTTATAGTGTTTAAATAAAAATGTACCTTCATTCCCGTCTCGCCCGAGCCAACTTTCCGTTGCCTTCGAGAAAAACTAAACCCCAGGACCAAGTCATGACATCCTTGACGTTTTTCAACATACAACGACCAGAAATTCCTATAAACGCTGGAATGTTTTTCACAAGGACATATTCTATCATATCATATTCTATCATACGGTATTGTGATTCCTATTTGTATTTATTTGTAAAAAGCACTTTACATTGAGTAAACAACTTCAAAGTGCTACAGTGTATTAAAAACTATTTAAATAAAAAGATTAAAAAAAAAATAAAAAAATAAAAACTAGAACAGCCAAATAGCTAAAACTAGTATGCATATTTCTAAAAAAGGCTTTTTTTTTTTTAAAAAAGAAGGGTTTTTAAGCCTTTTTTAAAAGCATCCACAGTCTGTGGTGCCCTCAGGTGGTCAGGGAGAGCGTTCCACAGACTGGGAGTGGCGGAGCAGAAAGCTATTTGTAATGATTCTTAATCGATTAAAATAATGAATAAATAACTTTTTTTTTTTTTTTCATATTTCCTGTCCACCCATTCAAGCAAGTCATATAATAGTAATAATTAAAGATGTCCGATAATATCGGCCTGCCGATATTATCAGCCGATAAATGCTTTAAAATGTAATATCGGAAATTATCGGTATCGTTTTTTTAATTATTGGTATCGTTTTTTTTGTGTTTTTAAAAAAAAATTATTAAATCAACATAAAAAACACAAGATACACTTACAATTAGTGCACCAACCCAAAAAAACTCCCTCCCCCATTTACACTCATTCACACAAAAGGGTTGTTTCTTTCTGTTATTAATATTGTGGTTCCTACATTATATATCAATATATATCAATACAGTCTGCAAGGGATACAGTCCGTAAGCACACATGATTGTGCCTGCTGCTGGTCCACTAATAGTACTAACCTTTAACAGTGAATTTTACTAATTTTCATTAATTGCTAGTTTCTATGTAACTGTTTTTATATTGTTTTACTTTCTTTTTTATTCAAGAAAATGTTTTTAATTTATTTATCTTATTTTATTTTATTAATATTTTTAAAAAGGACCTTATCTTCACCATACCTGGTTGTCCAAATTAGGCATAATAATGTGTTAATTCCACGACTGTATACATCAGTATCGGTTGATATCGGTATCGGTAATTAAAGAGTTGGACAATATCGGAATATCGGACATCAGCAAAAAGCCATTATCGGACATCCCTAGTAATAATAGTCATTTTATTTCAGATCCAGGGGGTTCCATATCACAGAAGAAAAAACATACAATGCTAAAACCCAAATAAAAGAAATATAAGCAGAAATAAAATATATAAAAACTTGTATAAAAAAAAAAAATACAAAAAACAAACAAAAAAATATATATACCGTATTTTCCGCACTATAAGGCGCACCGGATTATTAGCCGCACCTTCAATGAATTACATATTTCATAACTTTGTCCACCAATAAGCCGCCCCGGATTATAAGCCGCGCCTACGCTGCGCTAAAGGGAATGTCAAAAAAACAGTCAGATAGTTCAGTCAAACTTTAATAATATATTGAAAACCAGCGTTCTAACAACTCTGTCCCAAAATGTACGCAAATGTGCAATCACAAACATAGTAAAATTCAAAATGGTGTAGAGCAATAAATAGCAACATAATGTTGCTCGAACGTTAATGTCACAACACACAAAATAAACATAGCGCTCACCTTCTGAAGTTATTCTTCATTCGTAAATCCTTCGAATTCTTCGTCTTCGGTGTCCGAATTGAAAAGTTGCGCAAGCGTGGGATCCAAAATGGCCGGTTCCGTCTCGTCGAAGTCATCGGAGTCAGTGTCGCTGTTGTTGTCCAGTAGTTCTGTGAATCCTGCCTTCCGGAAAGCTCGGACCACAGTTGTGACCGAAATATCTGCCCAGGCATTTACGATCCACTGGCAAATGTTGACGTATGTCGTCCGGCGCTGTCTGCCCGTCTTAGTGAAGGTGTGTTCGCCTTCGGTCATCCATTGTTCCCACGCCGTTCGCAGTCGTGATTTGAATACCCTGTTGACACCAATATCCAGCGGTTGGAGTTCTTTGGTTAATCCACCCGGAATGACGGCGAGTGTTGTATTTGTGTGCTTCACTTGTTTTTTGACACCATCTGTGATGTGGGCGCGCATAGAGTCGTATATCAACATGGACGGAGCTGTGTGAAAAAAGCCACCCGGCCTCTTCGCGTAAACTTCCCTTAACCACTCGCTCATCTTTTCTTCATCCATCCATCCCTTCGAGTTAGCTTTTATGATGACGCCGGCTGGAAAGGTCTCTTTTGGCAAGGTCTTCCTTTTGAATATCACCATGGGTGGAAGTTAGCATGGCAAGCTAGAACCACAGTGAAGGATGACTTCTCATTCCCTGTGGTGCGAATATTCACCGTACGTGCTCCCGTTCCACAGTGCGGTTCACAGGAATATCAGTTGCTGTGAAATACGGTAGTAATCCGTGTGCGGATGGAGAGATTGCGTCTTTTTATGAACCGGATCCTTGTCGCTTAGTAGGAGCCATTTTGTGGTCTTTACAGATGTAAACAGGAAATGAAACGTACGGTGATATCCGCGCGTTTTTTCTTCTTCTTCCGGGGGCGGGTGGTTGCTTACAGTAGAAGAAGAAGCGCTTCCTGTTCTATGGGGGCGGGTGCTTTCCTTGGCGGTTGCTTGCGTAGAAGAAGAAGCGCTTCCTGTTCTACCGGGAAAAAAGATGGCGGCTGTTTACCGAAGTTGCGAGATCGAAACTTTATGAAAATGAATCGTAATAAAGCGCACCGGGTTATAAGGCGCACTGTCAGCTTTTGAGAAAATTTGTGGTTTTTAGGTGCGCCTTATAGTGCGGAAAATACGGTAGTTGATTTACTTTAGAAAAGAGAAGTGTTGAATACTTCTACTTCTCAAGTTGCCTTATTTGTATTTGACGTAATTAAAAATACTTAAATAGAATTGAATTAAACAAAACCAGTTTTCTTTTAAGTAATAAATGCATTTATTAGAGCTGTTTATCTATTTTATGGAGGAATGTAGTTAATTGTAGAACTGACACTAAATGTTATTAAAAAGGTACTGATTTTGAATCGAAAATCGACTCTGGATCGAATCGTTACCCCCAAGAATCGAACCGTGTGGTTAAAGTTAAAGTTAATGTACTAGGTGTGGCGAAATTATTCTCTGAATTTGACCCATCACCCTTGATCACCCCCTGGGAGGTGAGGGGAGCAGTGGGCAGCAGTGGTGGCAGCGCCCGGGAATAATTTTTGGTGATTCAACCCCCAATTCCAACCCTTGATGCTGAGTGCCAAGCAGGGAGGTAATGGGTCCCATTTTTATAGTCTTTGGTATGACTCGGCCGGGGTTTGAACTCACAACCTACCGATCTCAGGTGCCCAAAGATTCACAGCCCTAATTAATAGACATAATATGTTCCTTTATGGGGAACTTTGAACTAACATGTAATGATCTTGGTGGTCACACGAATACAAGTAAGTTATTGAATGTTTATAGGAAAGTATAACGCAAATAAAACAGGAAGGTGTATTGTGATGGGGGATGCAGCCTCTATTGTTTTATATTATCATCCTTTCATCATAAACCTGGTTTGTGCGGACAATTGCAATAGTTTTATCTTGTTAACGGTAACCTGTTTTCCTTGCGTTTGTTTTAGCTAAAATTCTGTCCACAGTGGCTTTGGTTGGTTTTTGGAGAAGCGTCACATTTTGTTGGCGTATCTCAGACATTACTTTATTTGTTTGTACTTTTTATGCTTTAGACTAGGGCTGTATGATTATGACCAAGATAATAACCACGATTATTTTTTATCATTATGGAAACAACTATCATAAATCACAATTATTAATTCATTACATAGTGTTTACCACAGGTTGGCAATCTACAGTACTTGCGGTAATGGGGTCCAGGAGTTGGAGGGTAAGGGTTGGGGCGGTGGCAACGTGACGTCCATCCATCCTTCCATCCATCTTTTTCCACTTATCCGAAGTCGGGTCTCCAGGGCAGCAGCCTAAGCAGAGAAGCCCAGACTTCCTATCCCCAGCTACTTCGTCCAGCTCTTCCCGAGGCGTCCCCGGGCCAGCTGGGCGACACAGTCTCTCCACCGTGTCCTGGGTCTTCCCCGTGGTCTCCTACCAGTCAGACGCGCCCTAAACACCTCCAAAGGGAGGCGTTCTGGGGACATTCTAACCAGATGCCGGAACCACCTCATCTGGCTCCTCTCGATGTGGAGGAGCAGCGGCTTTACTCTGAGATCCTCCCGAATGACAGAGCTTCTCACCCTATCTCTAAGGGAGAGCCCCGCCAACCGAAGGAGGAGATTAATTTCGGCCGCTTGTACCCGTGATCTTGTCCTTTCAGTCATAAGCCAAAGCTCAGGATAGAGACGTAGATCGACCGGTAAATTGAGAGCTTTGCCTTCCGGCTCAGCTCCTTCTTCACCACGACCGACCGGTAAAGGGTCCGCAACAATGCACCGATCCGCCTGTCGATCTCACGATCCACTCTTTCCTCACTTATGAACAAAACCCTGAGGTACTTGAACTCCTCCACTTGGGGCAGGATCTCCTCCCAAACCCGGAGATGGCACTCCACCCTTTTTTGAACGAAAACCATAGACTCGTGCTTGGAGGTGCTGATTTTCATCCTAGTCGCTTCCCACTCGATCCAGTGAGAGCTGAAGATCCTGGTCAGATGAAGCCCGCAGGACCACATCATCTGCAAAAAGCAGAGACCTAATCCTGCAGCCATCATCATGTAATACGTAATTAATTAGTCTAATAAAAGTTGGACTGAACTGAACTGAAATAAAATGTAATGTAGTATAACTATATAACTAAAAGTCTCTATCAATGGACAATTACATTCCAGGGATTCATACACATGTGCAGATGCAGGGGGTGCAGGTCTTACGACGATAAAGTGTCTCCGGACTTTATTTATTTTATTGGGAATCCAGAAAGACAAGCAAAACAGTTGGTTGTGCAAGCGTGAACACCTTTCCCCGTCTAAAATAGCGGTGCGGTCTTTAACGTATTAGATTTTACGGAAATAAAAATAGGCGACCCACAGGCCGGAAAAGTTTGTTAATGGTCATGGAGCTCTGTGTCTATACCCAATGGCTTCTGGGGTGGGTGGAGGACGCTTCCTACCAGAAGCCCACGATCACCTTCAGTTATTCTTGACATCCAAAATCGTGATTAAAATTAAATATAAAATTAATTGTGCAGCCCTACTCTGGACTTTCAGCTCTACTTGAGCGTTTTCTAAAAGACTCTTTTATTATTACTCACTCACTCTGTCTGCAGGCTGGTCCAGCCCATTACCACAGCGGTACAGAACAACCCATCCAGATACATTGACCTTGCAGAGTCAGAGTCACCTCGCTGGGCACTGTCCTCCCAAGTCTACCTGGACTATGACCATATGTTAGAACCTTTCTTAACCATCCTGTTAAGAGATGCGAGGTTGTGGAGGAATATTCCATTAAATTCTGCATATTGGTGGGTGAGGGTGGTTGGGATGAAACATCCATTTGTGGCATATTTAGAGCCAATCTTTGTTTTTCAAAGACGAGCTAGTGTCATAAGTTAAAACATCCACTCTGGAGAAGGCTGTTGCCTTAACTCCCAGTCTGGATAATCAGCTCCTACAGTACAGCAGGGACTTTTCTTCTTGCAACACTGAGACACATACCGGAACCCATGCATCCCCCAAGTGTTCATCCATCTCCTGCCCCAGGAACATAACTGGATGCAGCTGGCATTAATGAGCCCGTGTAGGTGGGGGGACTCGGGTACCAGCAGCAGATGACATCTGTATGTCTTCGTCTCTGCTTATATTGCGGCCAAATAGCCAGATACCTGGTTTGACCAAGCTCCTGACTGTTCTTTTTAAAGATAGGACAGTGTTCCCCCACTAACTCTTTGTCCTTTTGGGACAAAGATTTATTTTGTTAAACATCATTGTGTACCTCTTATTTAACTTAAAATTCAAGGCCCTTGTTCCAGGTTTTTTCTGTAGTCTGGTATCATTGCAAGTCATTAATAGATTGGTCCAAATCAGAAGTATATTTGCCACTCTCACTGTCTACAGTCAGCTATTCCTGTAAAAATGGAGCGCTGTGCGTTATTCTTTCGTTGGCTGACCCCTGCCAAATATAACTTTGTTGGTCCTGCTGAAGTGAAGGCACTGGCTGCAGAGCTACATCCTCACGACTAATAGGAACTTGGGCTTCATCCGGTTAGCTCAGGCTTAGGCTCCTTTCAAGTCAGGCACAGTTGGCCCTCTTCCTTGCCCGATTTAAATTTCACGCTAATCTATACCACTGGATCTAGGAATGGAAGCCAGAAGCCCTCGTCAGACTGTTCTGCCCTCCCAGTGAGGTTCAGCTATATTTCCATATACCTGTGGGAGGTAGAGTCTGGGCCCGCTGTCCCCTTGTTCCAGGGCCATCTCTACAATTCTTGGCACAACTCATATGCTGCCTTCTCTTCTTAACTGTTAACTGACCCACCGCCACAGGACCCCTGCACCCGACTCTCAACCCATTCTCCAAAAAGCTCCACCTTGATACTTTGGTCCATGTGTGGCAGAACATGCCATCGACCCCTAAGCCATGAAACCAACAGCCTTCAAGATTAATTTCGTTTACCACGTTTCTCCTTAAGCCTGTTGCATACAGGGATCCCAGCCCTATGGTCAATCGTCCTTCTCGGCTCATCAATGGACAGACAGCCTACACCATCAAGGGCGTTATGGATGTTAGAAGAAGGGGCAGGTGTTTCCAGTACCTGGTCAACTAGGAGTGGTAGGGTCCCGAGGAATGCTAGTGGATCTCCGACTTTCTGGTTTTGGCTCTGGGCTGTTTTAGACCTAGTATCTTTTTGAAATTCCCTCCTAGATGACTCTCCTCCATGGCTCCTGACTAAAGAGGCACAACATCAGTTTTGGCATTTTTTGCTACAAGTACTGTTCACCTTTACGTTTGCCTCCAATGTTTTGTATTGGCCCTCCTTTCAATATCAGCCCCATTTATTGATGTTAATTATAATAGTTATCTGCGATGAGGTGGCGACTTGTCCAGGGTGTGCCCCGCCTACCGTCCGAATGCAGCTGAGATAGGCTCCAGCACCCCCGCGACCCTGAAAGGGACAAGCGGTAGAAAAATAGATGGATGGATATAATAGTTATTTCTTGGTAACTGTATTTATTAATTAAGAATTAGGTACTCTGAGAGTTTATCTTTTACCACACGTTTTTTTTTGCTTGTATTTAGGCCTAGTGCAGCCCGCCAGCGTCTTCAATTTGGCCGGCAAGACTTCAGGAGTTCAAAAAGCATCAAACCGCGTAAAAATTAAATACAATTAATCTTAAATACCGTGTGGTTTCCGAATGCTACATATTTGCTTTCTTTCTGTGAAGGATGTGAGTAAATCTGATCAATTACCTTTGAAAGTACAGAATTTACTTATGACACAATCCAAACAACCTTCCCTAGTCATGGTGCAAAAAATAATAATAATGCAACTAACAACAAGGTCAACACACATGGTCACACATAGCACAACCTGCTCACGGAACATTGTAGATATTATGAAAAATGTCCAAACCATTAAAAAAAATAAATCTAATTTTCACCCATTTAAAACTGTTTGAGTGCATGATGGGAAAAATACAAAACACCCTCTCCACACTTATCCATGTTTGGTGCATTTTAGCTGCTTGATACTTCTGATCGATTACGGGACGGCGTGGCGCAGTGGGAGAGTGGCCGTGCGCAACCCGAGGGTCCCTGGTTCAATCCCCACCTAGTACCAAGCTCGTCATGTCCGTTGTGTCCTGAGCAAGACACTTCACCCTTGCTCCTGATGGGTGCTGGTTAGCGCCTTGCATGGCAGCTCCCGCCATCAGTGTGTGAATGTGTGTGTGAATGGGTAAATGTGGAAGTAGTGTCAAAGCGCTTTGAGTACCTTGAAGGTAGAAAAGCGCTATACAAGTACAACCCATTTATCATTTATTTATTATTTACAAATTTGCTTTCTTTTTGTGAAGGATGCGAGTAAATCAGATCAATGACTTTTGAAAGTACAGCATTTAGTTATGACACAATCTAAACAACCTTCCCTAGTCATGGTGCAAAAAATAATAATAATGCAACTAACAATAAGGTCAACACACATGGTCACACATAACACAACCTGCGCACCGAATGTTGTAGATATTATGAAAAATGTCCAAACCATTAAAAAAAAAAAAATCTAATTTTCACCCATTTAAATCTGTTTGAGTGCATGATGGGAAAAATGTAAAACACCCTCTCCACATGTATCCATGTTTGGTGCATTTTAGCTGCTTGATATATCTGATCGATTACAAATTTGCTTTCTTTTTGTGAAGGATGCAAGTAAATCAGATCAATGACCTTTGAAAGTACAGCATTTAGTTATGACACAATCTAAACAACCTTCCCTAGTCATGGTGCAAAAAATAATAATAATGCAACTAACAATAAGGTCAACACACATGGTCACACATAACACAACCTGCTCACTGAACTTTGTAAATATTATGAAAAATGTCCAAACCATTAAAAAAAAAAAAATCTAATTTACACCCATTTAAATCTGTTTGAGTGCATGATGGGAAAAATGTAAAACACCCTCTCCACACGTATCCATGTTTGGTGCATTTTAGCTGCTTGATATATCTGATCGATTACAAATTTGCTTTCTTTTTGTGAAGGATGCGAGTAAATCAGATCAATGACTTTTGAAAGTACAGCATTTAGTTATGACACAATCTAAACAACCTTCCCTAGTCATGGTGCAAAAAATAATAATAATGCAACTAACAATAAGGTCAACACACATGGTCACACATAACACAACCTGCGCACCGAATGTTGTAGATATTATGAAAAATGTCCAAACCATTAAAAAAAAAAAAATCTAATTTTCACCCATTTAAATCTGTTTGAGTGCATGATGGGAAAAATGTAAAACACCCTCTCCACACTTATCCATGTTTGGTGCATTTTAGCTTTTTGATATATCTGATCGATTACAAATTTGCTTTCTTTTTGTGAAGGATGCGAGTAAATCAGATCAATGACCTTTGAAAGTACAGCATTTAGTTATGACACAATCTAAACAACCTTCCCTAGTCATGGTGCAAAAAAAAAATAAAAAAATGCAACTAACAATAAGGTCAACACACATGGTCACACATAACACAACCTGCTCACCGAACGTTGTGGATATTATGAAAAACGTCAAAAAAAATAAAAATCTAATTTACACCCTTTTAAATCCGTTTGAGTGCATGATGGGAAAAATGTAAAACAACCTCTCCACACTTTGGTGCATTTTAGCTGCTTGATATTTCTGATTGATTACGAAACTTTAAGAAGGTTGTCACGGAAGTAAACAAGGTAGGAGTCAAACTTTCACATACTCTTAATATCCAATTATCGAATTATATTAGTTATATGTCCATCATATTAATATATGTACACCCACACAACATTTTTTTTTAGCCCAATGCGGCCCCCAAGTCAAAAAGTTTGGACCCAGGTTTTAGCCTATAATTTTGTCTAGACATGTCCGATAATGGCTTTTTTGCCGATATCCGATATTCAGATATTGTCCAACTCTTACTTACCGATTCCGATATCAACCGATACCGATATATACGGTCGTGGAATTAACACATTATTATGCCTAATTTTGTTGTGATGCCCCGCTGGATGCATTAAACAATGTAACAAGGTTTTCCAAAATAAATCAACTCAAGTTATGGAAAAAAAAATGCCAACATGGCACTGCCATATTTATTATTGAAGTCACAAAGTGCATTATTTTTCTTTAACATGCCTCAAAACAGCAGCTTGGAATTTGGGACATGAGGAGGTTGAGGTCGGAGGGAGTGTAGAGAGGGGGTGTATATTGTAGCGTCCCGGAAGAGTTAGTGCTGCAAGGGGTTCTGGGTATTTGTTCTGTTGTGTTTACGTTGTGTTACGGTGCGGATGTTCTCCCGAAATGTGTTTGTCATTCTTGCTTGGTGTGGGTTCACAGTGTGGCGCATATTTGTAACAGTGTTAAAGTTGTTTATACCCTCAATGTGACCTGTATGGCTGTTGACCAAGTATGCGTTGGATTAACTTGTGTGTGGCGCAAATATTATGTGACTGGGCCGGCACGTTGTTTGTACGGAGGAAAAGCGGACGTGACGACGGGACGCTATAGGCAGTGCCTTTAAGGCACGCCCCCAATAAAGTTGGCCGGGTGGAAATCGGGAGAAATTTGGGAGAATGTTTGCCCCGGGAGATTTTCGGGAGGGGCACTGAAATTCGGGAGTCTCCCGGGAAAATCGGGAGGGTTGGCAAGTATGACTGTGGCCGAAAATGCATTAATAATAACAGTGTTGAAGTTGTTTATACGGCCACCCTCAGTGTGACCTGTATGGCTGTTGACCAATTATGCAAAGCATTCACTTGTGTGTGTGAAAAACCGTAGATATTATGTGATTGGGCCGGGACTCAAAGGCAGTGCCTTTAAGGCACGCCCCCAATAATGGTGACTGGGCGGAAATCGGGAGGAATTCGGGAGAATGGTTGCCCAGGGAGATTTTCGGGAGGGGCACTGAAATTCGGGAGTCTCCCGGGAAAATCGGGAGGGTTGGCAAGTATGACTGTGGCCGAAAATGCATTAATAATAACAGTGTTGAAGTTGTTTATACGGCCACCCTCAGTGTGACCTGTATGGCCGTTGACCAAGTATGCAGGCATTCACTTGTGTGTGTGAAAAACCGTAGATATTATGTGATTGGGCCGGCACTCAAAGGCAGTGCCTTTAAGGCACGCCCCCAGTAATGTTGACTGGGCGGAAATCGGGAGGAATTCGGGAGAATGGTTGCCCCGGGAGATTTTCGGGAGGGGCACTGAAATTCGGGAGTCTCCCGGGAAAATCGGGAGGGTTGGCAAGTATGAATGGGAGACGCAACTGCTCTGTACTTCTCCCTACGTCCGTGTACCACTCCGTTTTAAAAAGTCATGAATTTTACTTTTTGTAACCAATACCGATAATTTCCGATATTACATTTTAAAGCCTTTATCGGGCGATAATATCGGCAGTCCGGTATTGTCGGACATCTCTAATTTTGTCCACTGTAGCTTTTGTTAGTTTTATCATGAAAAACTCGATTAATCGAACAAACTAATTGATAGATGACTCCGTTACTAAAAATAATTGACCGACCCAGTATGGACGTGCAACTGTCTTCATCCTGCGTGTGACTATGTGCGGATTATCATTTTCTGTTTTTTTACCCATGTGTGCTAATGACTGTGAGAGATTATGCATGCGTATCCAAGGGAAGAGTGTCTGTTCCCAGGAGCTGCAGTGCCTGAGCTCAGGGGGGGTATGCTTGCACCCTGACCCCAGCTTTGGGGTCCCGTCCGCCTGTTTGAAATCATTTCCTTCCTTTGTGGCTCATTCGAGCGCCTGAGGTGTGAGACATATGTAAAAAAAAAAAAAAGGTTCTCGCGAACTCCCGCAACAGGTCGAAACAAAAACATCGTCCGGGGGCTCGGATTGTTTATGAACGTGACCTAAGAGTTGCCTTAAACTCATTAATTGTGTGCGAGCCAGCACCCCCCGCACGGCTCCCCTGTCACTCCCCCAAAGCGACTCACCAGCTAACCCCCTAAACAATAAACAAACTCCTAGAGTGCCAGCTGCATTGCTGACGGTCGGAAACAATTATGGGCTCACAAAAGGAAACCTCATGCTATATTATCCAGCGCCATATTTACTTAGAATTTTCAGCTTAAACGTCTGAGCTTAGAAGAATAACAAAAAGACGAATGCCACCTTAACAAATTTTGTTTGGGCTGAAAACTGAAATCTAGATAAGATTAAATATCTCAAATAAGGGTGATATTTGCTTATTTTCTGTCTGATAAGATAATTCATCTCACTAAGCATGTTTATGTTAGAGTGTTTTACTTGTTTTAAAGGGGAACATTATCACAATTTCAGAAGGGTTAAAACCATTAAAAATCAGTTCCCAGTGGCTTATTTTATTTTTCAAAGTTTTTTTCAAAATTTTACCCATCACGCAATATCCCTAAAAAAAAGCTTCAAAGTGCTTGATTTTAACCATCGTTATATACACCCGTCCATTTTCCTGTAACGTCACACAGTGATGCCAATACAAACAACCATGGCGGATAGAACAGCAAGATATAGCGACATTAGCTCGGATTCAGACTCTGATTTCAGCGGCTTAACACTGTCTGATAAGATAATTACTAACAACTATGAACTAGGTTTACAGCATATGAAATACATTTGGCAACAACACGCACTTTGAGAGTGCAGACAGCCCATTTCAGGCGCGCTAAGAACATATATTTTTCCAGGATTTCAGCACTCAGGTTAACCATACCTAAATAGACACAAAATACTGCATTACACAAGACTACCCGAATGTACTCGAATGATTGAAAAAAGTAAATGTTTTTAAGCTAAATTATTGGTAAACACAGTTTATGTATAAAAATTTACGTAAAACCGCGAGTAATGAATAAAGTTTTCATCAATTAATATATTCTGTAGACATACCCTCATCCGCTCTCTTTTCCTGAAAGCTGATCTGTCCAGTTTTGGAGTTGATGTCTCTTGATCATCTTCGGTGGCATAAGGGACGGTGTGAGCCAAGACATCCAGGGGGTTTAGCTCGCTCGTCTGCGGGAACAAACTGCCGCCATTGCTTGCCGTGCTACCAAGGGCCTTTGTCCCTGAATTGCTCACACACTCCGGCAGATTCAATGGGGGTCTGGCGGCAGATTTCTTTGACTTTATCGTTGGAAATGCATCTGCTTTGAGTGTCGCAGGATATCCACACATTCTTGCCATCTCTGTCGTAGCATAGCTTTTGTCGGTAAAGTGTGCGGAACAAACGACTGACCATTTCGTCGGCTTTCCCCACACCCTCGTATTTTGAACAAATTTCGTCCAATTTCTTGCCACTTCCGCATCTTTGGGCCACTGGTGCAACTTGAATCTGTCCCTGTTCGTGTTGTTACACCCTCCGACATTTCACCGACGAAAGTGAGAAAATGGCGGATTGCTTCCCGATGTGACGTCACGTATTCTATTATTCGCTCCGAGAGCCAATAATAGAAAGGCGTTTAATTCGCCAAAATTCACCCATTTAGAGTTCAGAAATCGGTTAAAAAAAATATATGGTCTTTTTTCTGCAACATCAAGGTATATATTGACGCTTACATAGGTCTGGTGATAATGTTCCCCTTTAAGGGTTTTGGTCCTAAATGATCTCAGTAAGATATTACAGCTTGTTGCTGAGATTTGATGACCTATATTGAGTAAAACATGCTTGAAACTAGAATATCAACTGTTGCAAAGCTGTGTCATCAACACTCACAAGTATAAAACTACTTTTTTTAAAGTGATCATTTCTTATTTCAAGCATCCATCCATCCATCCATCCATTTTCTATCGCTTATTCCCTTTGGGGTCGCGGGGGGCGCTGGAGCCTATCTCAGCTACAATCGGGCGGAAGGCGGGGTACACCCTGGACAAGTCGCCATCTCATCGCAGGGCCAACACAGATAGACAGACAACATTCACACTCACATCCACACACTAGGGACCATTTAGTGTTGCCAATCAACTTATCCCCAGGTGCATGTCTTTGGAAGTGGGAGGAAGCCGGAGTACCCGGAGGGAACCCACGCAGTCACGGGGAGAACATGCAAACTCCACACAGAAAGATCCCGAGCCCGGGATTGAACCCAAGACTACTCAGGACCTTCGTATTGTGAGGCAGATGCACTAACCAAGCATGGAAAAAAAAATCATGACTTTGACACAATTTTGTCTGATAATTAAAACAGATGACAGCCAAATTGCTGTTTTATTTTCAATGAAACAATAGAAAATACGTACTCAAAAAGTAGTACAGTTGGCACAGTACAGTAAACTGACAGTTAATATTTAAACAGTTAACATGTGACATTTCTAACAATTTGGAACAGAAATAGTTCATGGACATTCAGATAAATTCTTCAAAATTACAATTAAAAAGAGCACGCACTTGGCGCGATGATGTCATGTTATCGATGGAAAAATGCATTTTTAGACAATATGATTTGCCTGAGCGGCTAGGAGACCCCGAGAGTAACAAGCGGTTGCCTTGTTGCCTTTCCATTAAGAACAATACATTCGTTTTAGTATAAGTTTGCTGATTTCAAGAAATGTAATGCCTTTTGTCAATTTGTTCTGGGCCAAAATAAATTGGCCCTTTGAAACATATCTTTGTCTTTGTGTGTTGTATGTAGAGCACATTTTTTGTGTGTTGTATGTAGACCACATTGTGTGTGTGTTGTATGTAGAGCACATTGTTTGTGTGTTGTATGTAGACCACATTGCTTAGCAGAGTTGAGTGATGCAAATGCATGTCAAGTTGATCAACAGATTGTATTATTCTCCAGTGCAATAACAGTACTGAAATGAAGGCTAAAAGGGCATTAATGGGAGATTTAAAAAAAAAAAGAAGAAAAAAGAAGTATCTAAATAGTTACTTTTCACAGTAACGCATTAACTGAGTTAGTAACTGAGTTTCTTTTGAAATAAAGTAACTAGTAACTGTTACTAGTTACTGATTTTCAGTAACCAACCCAACACTGGGTGTCAAATTATATACATACATATATATATATATATATATATATATATATATATATATATATATATATATATATATATATATATATATATATATATATATATATATATATATATTTATATATATATATATATTTATATATATATATGTATATATATATATATATATATATATATATATATATATATATATATATATATATATATATATATATATATATATATATAGAGAGGGGGGGGGGGGGGGGGGTTACCCACATATGCGGTCCTCTCCAAGGTTTCTCATAGTCATTCACATCGACGTCCCACTGGGGTGAGTTTTTCCTTGCCCTTATGTGGGCTCTGTACCGAGGATGTCGTTGTGGCTTGTGCAGCCCTTTGAGACACTTGTGATTTAGGGCTATATAAATAAACATTGATTGATTGATAATTCCAAGCGCATATCATTATGTCAAGATAATGGCACTAGCATGTACTTAATTTAAGAATATTTTTTCAACATATTGAGCAACCAAGCTACCAAGAAAAGTGCACTTGTTATTAGTGAGAATATACTTATTTTAAGGTATTTTGGGGTTCATTGAGGTTAGCTAATTTTACTTGTTTTGGAAAGTCTTGACAAGCCAAATTTTTTTGTTCTATTGGCAGATAATTTTGCTTAGTTCAAGTAAAATACCCCTCATTTTTGTATTTTTTTTTCTTGTTTTTGAACACTGACTTTTTGCAGTGTAAGAAAATGCCTAACTAGGACAAGTCACACTGCAAAAAGTCAGTGTTCAAAAACAAGTAAAAACAAAACAAAAATGAGGGGTATTTTATTTGAGCTAAGCAAAATTATCTGCCAATAGAACAAGAAAATTTGGCTTGTCAAGACTTTCCAAAACAAGTAAAATTAGCTAACCTCAATGAACCCAAAAATACCTTAAAATAAGTATATTCTCACTAATAACAAGTGCACTACTATACGAGTACGTATTTTCTATTGTTTCATTGAAAATAAAACAGCAAAGTCCATTTGGCTGTCATCTGCTTTAATTATGAGACACAATTGTGTCAAAGTCATGATTTTTTTTTTCATGCTTAAAATAAGAAATTATTACTTTAAAAAAAAGTAGTTTTATACTTGTGAGTGTTGATGACACAGCTTTGCAACACTTGATATTCTAGTTTCAAGCATGTTTTACTCAATATAGGTCATCAAATCTCTGGCTGTAATATCTTACTGAGATCATTTAGGACCAAAACCCTTAAAACAAGTAAAACACTCTAACATAAAATCTGCTTAGTGAGAAGAATTGTGGGCTATGAACTGAGGATGTCGTTGTGGCTTGTGCAGCCCTTTGAGACACTTGTGATTTAGGGCTATATCAGGGGTCGGCAACTCGCGGCTCTTTAGTGCCGCCCTAGTGGCTCTCTGGAGCGTTTTCAAAAATGAATGAAAAATGGAAAAAGTTGAGGGGAAAAAAATATATTTTTTGTTTTAATATGGTTTCTGTAGGAGGACAAACATGACACAAACCTCCCTAATTGTTATAAAGCACACTGTTTGTATTAAACATGCTTCACTGATTAGAGTATTTGGCGAGCGCCGTTTTGTCCCACTAATTTTGGCAGTCCTTGAACTCACCTTAGTTTGTTTACATGTATATCTTTCTGCGACTTTCTAGGACGTGTTTTATGCCACTTCTTTTTCTGTCTCGTGTTGTCCACCAAACTTTTAACGTTGTGCATGAATCCACAAAGGTGAGTTTTGTTGATGTTATTGACTTGTGTGGAGTGCTAATCAGACATATTTGGTCACTGCATGACTGCGAGCTAATCGATGCTAACATGCTATTTAGGCTAGCTATATGTACATATTGCATAATTATGCCTCATTTGTAGCTATATTTGAGCTTATTTAGTTTCCTTTAAGTCATATTAATTCAATGTATATCTCATGACACACTATCTGTATGTAATATGGCTTTTAATTATTTGCGGCTCCAGACAGATTTGTTTTTGTATTTTTGGTCCAATAAGGCTCTTTCAACATTTTGGGTTGCCGACCCCTGGTTTATACATAGCACAAAGCAAAAAAAACCTTTGTATACATTGTTATATCATTTAAAATTTCAAAAAAATTTTGCGGCTCCCATTGTTGTCTATAATTTGTGAAACTGGTCAAAATGGCTCTTTGTCTGGTAAAGGTTGCCGACCCCTGGGCTATATAAATAAACATTGATTGATTGATTGATTGAAGAATTATCTTATCAGACAGAAAATAAGCAAATATCACCCATATTTGAGATATTTAATCTTACTTAGATTTCAGTTTTTGCAGTGCATGTACTTAGTATACCTCCTACTGGGTCTATGACTATGGCTTTGAAGTCTGTTAAATAGAGTGAAATATTTCAAAAACGTAAAACTCTTCACCATGCCAGTGCAGTTTGTTCCTAATAGGACTGGAAAGTTAAGAAAGTATACCTTAGACTTGAGCCAAAATTAAAGACTGATCTCTCTTGGGTTTTATTTTTTTTTATGTGCATTGGTTTGCATTATTTTGGCTGACCGCAGGTTCCATGACAACTTGTTCAATATAGAAGGGAGGGAAGCCACCACGTTAATCTGTTCATGCTTTCTTGCCCCAAAACAAAGGGCACATTTGCATGACAACAACCAAGTAAAAACGGTCAAGTTTCTCCGAAGTCTCACTTTGTCAAAACAATTCCCTTTCACATTATTGCAAAATTGTCCGAAGACCTTGTAATAATACATATTGCTTGTCTTTAAAAACAAACAATATTTTGAGTACTTTTTGTTGGCCTAGTATAGGCCTGGGCAATTATTTTGACTCGGTGGGCCAAATTTGTAGAAGAAAATGTGTCTGGTGGCCGGTTTATCTATTTTAAAGAACACTGTCATTGTCCTGTTGGAACACCCAACTGCGCCCAAGACCCAACCTCCGGGCTGATGATTTTAGGTTGTCCTGAAGAACTTGGAGGTAATCCTCCGTTTTCATTGTCCCATTTACTCTCTGTAAAGCACCAGTTCCATTGGCAGCAAAACAGGCCCAGAGCATAATACTACCACCACCATGCTTGATGGTAGGAATGGTGTTCCTGGGATTAAAGGCCTCACCTTTTCTCCTCCAAACATATTGCTGGGTATTGTGGCCAGACAGCTCATTTTTTGTTTCATCTGACATCACATGGACAAAGATAAAACCTTCTGGAGGAAAGTTATGTGGTTTTGACCACCATTACATGTTATGTAGACCACAAGGAAGTGTTTTACATTAATAAAAAAAATAAAAAATATGACCCCTTTAATGCGCCCTATAATCCGGTGCACCTTTTGTGTGAAAATAGACCTGACTAGACCCGCTCATCAGCAGTGCGCCTTGTAATCCTATGGTCTGGAAAATACGGTATATAGCCACCCATATGAGTAAGTGTTGTAATTGCACATTTTGTTGGACAAATACACTATTATGGGCAGCCATTGTTGTTTTGGCTGTGAAACACATGCATGCCTAGACTGAGCACTTCACACTTGCAATGCAATAGTTTATTTTTTTCAAAAACTCCCCACAGAAATGGTGTCATCTCAACAGCCCCAAATAGCTAAAAAACAAAAACAAAACATATATTCCGCCATTTCCTTGTAAATGCCCCTATAGTGTTATCCTAATAACTGGACCATTAAGGCTTCTTAGAATAGAATAGAATAGAATAGAATAGAAAGTACTTTATTGATCCCTGGGGGAAATTCAGCACCACAGATCGCTCACAATAGACAATAAACACTTAGGTATTTTTTACATGTGAATAATATAAATACAGTCTATTATACAGCATTATTCACATGTGAATAATATAAATACAGTCTATTATACAGCATTATTAACATGTGAATAATATAAATACAATCTATTATACAGCATTATTCACATGTAAATAATATAAATACAGTCTATTATACAGCATTATTCACATGTTAATAATATAAATACAGTCTATTTTACAGCATTATTCATATGTGAATAATATAAATACAGTCTATTATAAAGCATTATTCACATGTGAATAATATAAATACTGTCTAATATACAGCATTATTCACATGTGAATAATGTAAATACAGTTTATTTTACAGCATTATTCACATGTGAATAATATAAATACTGTCTAATATACAGCATTATTCACATGTGAATAATATAAATACAGTCTATTATACAGCATTATTCACATGTGAATAATATAAATACTGTCTAATATACAGCATTATTCACATGTGAATAATATAAATACAGTCTATTATACAGCATTATTCACATGTGAATAGTATAAATACAGTCTATTATACAGCATTATTCACATGTGAATAATATAAATATAGTCTATTATACAGCATTATTCACATGTGAATAGTATAAATACAGTCTATTATTCAGCATTATTCACATGTGAATAATATAAATACAGTCTATTATACAGCATTATTCACATGTGAATAGTATAAATACAGTCTATTATAAAGCATTATTCACATGTGAATAATGTAAATACAGCCTATTATAAAGCATTATTCACATGTGAATCATGTAAACACAGTCTATTATAAAGCATTATTCACATGTGAATAATATAAATACAGTCTATTATACAACATTATTCACGTGTGAATAATATAAATACAGTCTATTATACAGCATTATTCACGTGTGAATAATATAAATACAGTCTATTATACAGCATTATTCACGTGTGAATAATATAAATACAGTCTATTATACAGCATTATTCACATGTGAATAATGTAAATACAGTCTATTATACAGCATTATTCACATGTGAATAATATAAATACAGTCTATTATACAGCATTATTCACATGTGAATAATGTAAATACAGTCTATTATACAGCATTATTCACATGTGAATAATATAAATACAGTCTATTATACAGCATTATTCACATGTGAATAATATAAATACAGTCTATTATACAGCATTATTCACATGTGAATAATATAAATACAGTCTATTATACAGCATTATTCACATGTGAATAATATAAATACTGTCTAATATACAGCATTATTCACATGTGAATAATATAAATACAGTCTATTATACAGCATTATTCACATGTGAATAGTATAAATACAGTCTATTATAAAGCATTATTCACATGTGAATAATGTAAATACAGCCTATTATAAAGCATTATTCACATGTGAATCATGTAAACACAGTCTATTATAAAGCATTATTCACATGTGAATAATATAAATACAGTCTATTATACAACATTATTCATGTGTGAATAATATGAATACAGTCTATTATACAGCATTATTCACATGTGAATAATGTAAATACAGTCTATTATAAAGCATTATTCACATGTGAATAATGTAAATACAGTCTATTATACAGCATTATTCACATGTGAATAATATAAATACAGTCTATTATACAGCATTATTCACATGTGAATAATATAAATACAGTCTATTATACATTCCAGTACAGTCAAAAAGGAACACATGCATTATGCAGTCTACAATATACTTATCACCTCATCTAAATCCACAGCTATGATACCAACCCAGTAGTTGCCAAACAAAGTCCATGGCATGCACAGAAGGTAACTTCATGGAGGGATGCCAGGCGGAGACCTCCATTCTTTCCTATAACGTCCCTTTCTTGCCAGCACGGTGCATCCAGCGCAGCCATGACTGCTATTCCCGCCAAACTAGATTAAGCTAATCATGTTATGCAGCGATAGCGAGGAGGCCGGAATGAAGGGTTGGCTGTCCTGCTGTTGCCATGTGGCCCTCAAATACAAACAGTGAGCTGTCACATAGAGCTTGAGCAACACCAGGGGTTGCATCATTTGATTACTTAAACCTCCACGTGAACTTCGGCCTTTTGGCTTTCTATAAATAAAGATGAGTTTTCAGATTTCAAAAATATTCGACTACGTCTGTGTTGCGGTCTGGAAACTTGAAAAAACGAACACTTAATATTTTTATCTATCTATCTATCTATCTATCTATCTATCTATCTATCTATCTATCTATCTATCTATCTATCTATCTATTAAACAATACAAATATTTAATCGCAATTAATTGCAGGTTATTCATAATAACACAAAATTAATTGCGACTAATCGCAGATAAATACAAAATTATGTTGTTTTAAAACAGCTAAACACAAAAAGGATATACACATTCTTTTAATAAAAATGAAAAAAGTGCTTTGGCGTCATGCCAGATTGTGTATTTTGTAGGAACACATAATTTGTATTCCGGCTGTAGGAGCACTTGCATTCAGAGGGGGAGCTACGCCAAGTCGAGATACCAGTTTAATGCATTCATAACACACAATTTGGACTAATATGGTCATGCTTGGATTGTCAAAGATGTTTGGTAAATTTCTACCCGAATAAATGCTTCTGATATTTTGTACATTTTGTGTTGTACACGTTAAAGGTATTCATATCGCTGCATGGCAATGTTTTAACCATCTCTATTTATTCATAAACATTTAATATTCAGCCTGCTAAACATTATGTAATTGCGGACTATCAATCAGAACATGTTATACAAATAATTTACACTTTATTTTAATATGCTATAAAACATTTATTTAGGTAGAAATATCACAGATTACATTATATTACATTCTTTCCCATTCTTGCTTGATGTAAAGCTTAAGTTGTTCTACAGTCCGGGGTCTCCGTTGTGGTATTTTAGGTTTCATATTGCACCACACATTTTCAATGGGAGACAGGTCTCAGCGTGGCTTTTACTATGAAGCCACGCTGTTGTAACATGTGGCTTGGCGTTGTCTTACTGAAATAAGCAGGGGCGTCCATGATAATGTTGCTTGGATGGCAACATATGTTGCTCCAAAACCTGTATGTACCTTTCAGCATTAATGGCGCCTTCACAGATGTGTAAGTTACCCATGCCTTGGGCACTAATACACCCCCATACCATCACAGATGCTGGCTTTTGACTTTGCGCCTATAACAATCCGGATGGTTGTTTTCCTCTTTGGTCCGGAGGACACAACGTCCACAGTTTCCAAAAACAATTTGAAATGTGGACTCGTCAGACCACAGAACACTTTTCCACATTGCATCAGTCCATTTTAGATGAGTTCAGGCCCAGCGAAGCCGGGAGCGTTTCTGGGTGTTGTTGATAAATGGCTTTCGCTTTCCATAGTAGAGTTTTAACTTGTACTTACAGATGTAGCGACAAACTGTAGTTACTGACAGGGGTTTTCTGAAGTGTTTCTGAGCCCATGTGGTGATATCCTTTACACACTCATGTCGGTTTTCAATGCAGTACCGCCTGAGGGATCGAAGATTCGTAATATCATCGCTTACGTGCAGTGATTTCTCCAGATTCTCTGAACCTTTTGATGATATTACGGAGCGTAGACGGTGAAATCCCTAAATTCCTTGCAATAGCTCGTCGAGAAATGTTGTTCTTAAACCGTTGGACAATTTGCTCACGCATTTGTTCACAAAGTGGTGACCCTCGCCCCATCCCAATAAGTGTTTGATGAGCATTCCTCAACTTTCTCAGTCTGTTTTTCCGCTTGTGCCAGATTTTTTTAAACATGTTGCAGGCTTCAAATTCCAAATGAGCTAATATTGGCAAAAAATTTAGTTTTCCAGTTCGTACGTTAAGTATCTTTCCTTTGCATTCAATTGAATATAAGTTGAAAAGGATTTGCAAATCATTGTATTCTGTTTTTATTTACGATTTACACAACGTGCCAACTTCACTGGTTTTGGGGTTTGTATATACATACATACATATATGTACCTATATCTTTGACAAATGATGATTATGATCATAATGTGAGACAACTTTTCATTGTTTTGGTAGTTAGACTGGATTTGACGCATCACGCTATTATTGTGAAGCCGGAATGTGATCGGTGATTTATACTCAATCGCTGTCATAGTTCATCCCAAAAGAGGTTTGCTAGGGTTGAGGTCAGGACTCTCAAGTTCTTTCACACCCAACTCATCCATGCATGCATTACATTTGAGCCCTAAACAGAACTTCAAAATTACATTGCACTTTTTCACACATTTTTTCAGGACTAATACCTGCCTGGTGTTTGGATACGGGTCTATGCTTTGGTGGAGAATGCATTCTTTAAAAGTCCATGCTCCCCTCGTGGAAGCCGTCATGATCACTTCATGATGTTCTTCTTAGACCTAAATTGCCAACAAAGGAGATAATAGATCAATGTTTTTGCAGACCGAAGTAGTAGAGTGGGCTTAATTGGGTAGATTGCTTTCTCGGAATCAAAAATTGGGTTCCCGTGTTGGACTTAAACCAATTTGGAACCTTGGTCTTTCCTTGCTGGGGAGAAAAACCCATTTGGCCAGAAGAAAAATAATAGATGTAATATGGTAAGTCTTGCAAGTCTGACATCTTCCACATCCGTCCTTCCTTTCTGTTGAATCAGTTCTCTCTTCAGAAGTCATTGAAGTGTTAATACTGTTGTTACCTTCCCCAGAACGACACATTACTTGGTAGAGTAGGTCCATCTGGACAAACATGTTAGACATTAGTGGTCTCACGGGTTCTGGGGTTGGTTGCTAGAAGGGTGATGTGGTTGTGGTCTCGAGGTGATGTTCCTGTGAGAAGTTCTTCAATATGCCGGATTGCGACTATTAGGTCTGTCGAGCTTGCAGAGTAGTTAAAGGGGAACATTATCACAATTTCAGAAGGGTTAAAACCATTAAAAATCAGTTCCCAGTGGCTTATTTTATTTTTCGAAGTTTTTTTCAAAATATTACCCATCACGCAATATCCCTAAAAAAAGCTTCAAAGTGCCTGATTTTAACCATCGTTATATACACCCGTCCATTTTCCTGTGACGTCACAAAGTGATGCCAATACATACAAACATGGCGCATAGAACAGCAAGCTATAGCGACATTAGCTCGGATTCAGACTCGGATTTCAGCGGCTTAAGCGATTCAACAGATTACGCATGTATTGAAACGGATGGTTGTAGTGTGGAGGCAGGTAGCGAAAACGAAATTGAAGAAGAAACTGAAGCTATTGAGCCATATCGTTTTGAACCGTATGCAAGCGAAACCGACGAAAACGACACGACAGCCAGCGACACGGGAGAAAGCGAGGACGAATTCGGCGATCGCCTTCTAACCAACGATTGGTATGTGTTTGTTTGGCATTAAAGGAAACTAACAACTATGAACTAGGTTTACAGCATATGAAATACATTTGAGAGTGCAGACAGCCCAGTTTTCATCAATTAATATATTCTGTAGACATACCCTCATCCTCTCTCTTTTCCTAAAAGCTGATCTGTCCAGTTTTGGAGTTGATGTCAGCAGGCCAGGGAAGCTAGGGTCGATAGGGGGTTTAGCTCGCTCGTCTGCGGGAACAAACTGCCGCCATTTCTTGCCGTGCTACCGAGGTCCTTTGTCCCTGAATTGCTCACACACTCCGGCAGATTCAATGGGGGTCTGGCGGCAGATTTCTTTGACTTTATCGTTGGAAATGCATCTGCTTTGAGTGTCGCAGGATATCCACACATTCTTGCCATCACTGTCGTAGCATAGCTTTCGTCGGTAAAGTGTGCGGAACAAACGTCCAATCTCTTGCCACTATCGCATCTTTGGGCCACTGGTGCAACTTGAATCCGTCCCTGTTCGTGTTGTTACACCCTCCGACAACACACCGACGAGGCATGATGTCTCCAAGGTACGGAAAACAGTCGAAAAAACGGAAAATAACAGAGCTGATTTGACTCGGTGTTTGAGAAAATTGCGGATTGCTTCCCGGTGTGACGTCATCGCTCCGAGAGCGAATACTAGAAAGGCGTTTATTTCGCCAAAATTCACCCATTTAGAGTTCGGAAATCGGTTAAAAAAAAATATGGTCTTTTTTCTGCAACATCAAGGTATACATTGACGCTTACATAGGTCTGGTGATAATGTTCCCCTTTAATACTGTTGTTTCCTTCCCCAGAACGACACATTACTTGGTAGAGTAGGTCCATCTGGACAAACATGTTAGACATTAGTGGTCTCACAGGTTCTGGGGTTGGTTGCTAGAAGGGTGACGTGGTTGTGGTCTCGAGGTGATGTTCCTGTGAGAAGTTCTTCAATATGTCGGATTGCGACTATTAGGTCTGTCGAGCTTGCAGAGTAGTTAATAAAAGCCATATGTCCTGGCACTTGACTTGTGTAAATAATCTGTATACAGCTGCAGATTTAATACAAACATTCAACAATGTTCCTCAAGGTGCCTCTTTTATTGTTGATCGAGTGCCACCAAAGTGATTGATTTGGTGTTTTTCCCAGCATAATGGCTACAAAATAATTATTTGGTTAACTTATTTCTCAAGTCAAAGTGGGGACCGCAGACCACAGAAATAATGTTGGTCCTGACTGAGTGGCAAAGAACAAACACAGGTTTCTCGAAAAATAAAACAGTTGAGCCCCTAAATCAGGGGTCGGCAACCCGCGGCTCTAGAGCCGCATGAGGCTCTTTAGCGCCGCCCTAGTGGCTCTCTGGAGCTTTTTCAAAAATGTATGAAAAATGGAAAAAGATGAGGGGGAAAAATATATTTTTTGTTTTAATATGGTTCCTGTGGGAGGACAAACATGACACAAACCTCCCTAATTGTTATAAAGCACAGTGTTTATATTAAACATGCTTCACTGATTCGAGTATTTGGCGAGCGCCGTTTTGTCCTACTAATTTTGGCGGTCCTTGAACTCACAGTAGTTTGTTGACATGTATATCTTTCTCCGACTTTCTAGGACGTGTTTTATGCCACTTCTTTTTCTGTCTCATTTTGTCCACCAAACTTTTAAGGTTGTGCATGAAAGGTGAGTTTTGTTGATGTTATTGACTTGTGTGGAGTGCTAATCAGACATATTTGGTCACTGCATGACTGCAAGCTAATCGATGCTAACATGCTATTTAGGCTAGCTATATGTACATATTGCATCATTATGCCTCATTTGTAGGTATATTTGAGGTCATTTAGTTTCCTTTAAGTCCTCTTAATTCAATTTATATCTCATGACACACTATCTGTATGTAATATGGCTTTTATTTTATTGCGGCTCCAGACAGATTTGTTTTTGTATTTTAGGTTCAATGTGGCTCTTTCAACATTTTGGGTTGCCGACCCCTGACCTAAATAATTGTGGAGGGATGTAACAATATAAAAACATTTCATATCACGGTTATCATTATTATCATGGTATTGTTGAATGTGCCCAAAAAGTAATTACCGTATTATTATTATCATTATACTATAAAGCGCACCGGGATATAAGCCGCACCCACTACATTTTTTAAGAAAAATATATATTTTTCCATATATTAGCCGCAGATATATACATTGTGAAATGACTTAAATACACAGAAATATTTTGTAAATGTTTATGTACATACCTTAAATAAACTAAAATAATTGTATTTACCGAAACGCGAATGACCACAGTTTGGACACCCCTCGTTTATAGATTCACCATTATTATTAGTTTTGAAGCCGAAAAACGTCTAATCTCCCTCTTTGGTCTTCACACGGTTTCTGCTTGTAAGTGCTCTGTGTGTGTGTGTTGACTTACATGCGCCTCGGCTCGTATTACCAGCAATGTCAAACACGGCGCACCATCAGGCACATGAAATATAAACGTACTAGATATTTTTAAAGGCAGTATAGTACATACTTGCCAACCCTCCCGGATTTTCCAGGAGACTCCCGAAATTCAGCGCCTCTCCCGAAAACCTCCCGGGACAAGTTTTCTCCCGAAAATCTCCCGAAATTCAGGCGGAGCTGGAGGCCACGCCCCCTCCAGCTCCATGCGGACCTGAGTCTGCTTTCCCACAATATAAAGAACGTCTACAGTAAAGTAGTCCGTCTGCCGTAAACAGCAATGTTGTGACACTCTTAAACAGGACAATACTGCCATCTAGTGCATTTGATGAAAACACTTTTGTGCGTGCCACACAGCAATGCATAATCAGAGAGGGTGTTCATCATGGTTAGAAAGATAGTGACAGAATAGAACAAGGATGGACAATTCAACCCTTAACTCAACAATGAGTAGATGAGTGTTATGTGTGTGTATATGTGTAAATAAATGAACACTGAAATTCAAGTATTTATTTTATTTATATATATATATATGTATATATATATATATATATATATATATATATATATATATATATATATATAGCTAGAATTCACTGAAAGTCAATTATTTCTTATATATATATATATATATATATATATATATATATATATATATATATATATATATATATATATATATATATATATATGTATGTATATATATCCATCCATCATCCATTTATTTTCTACCGCTTGTATATATATATATATATATATATATATATATATATATGTATGTATGTAATGTTGTAACAAATAATATTTCTATTAAATAGGCTTTACTTTGCATTTTAATTAACGTGGGATTACTTTTTTTTTTTTTTTTTCTCCAACATTTGTGGCACTGGCGTGGCGCCCCCTGATGGACGGCGCCCTTAGCATTTGCCTATACGGCCTATGCCACGGGCCGGCCCTGATATAAATACTTGACTTGGTGAATTCTAGCTGTAAATATACTCCTCCCCTCTTAACCACGCCCCCAACCACGCCTCTTAACCACGCCCCCAACCACGCCCCCGCCCCAACCACCAAGACACTTCACCCTCCCGCCATCAGTGTGTGAATGGGTGAATGTGGAAATAGTGCCAAAGCGCTTTGAGTTCCTTAAAAAGGTAGAAAAGTACAACCCATTTACCAAAACTGTAAGGAGAGGACAAAAATAATGCAATAAATAATTTATCATGTCAACTGTCAACTTTATTGTCAATTCTTCACATGTACAAGACATACACGGAATCGAAATGATTGGTTCAATTGAGAACCATTTGAAGAATATTTATGGCTTTTAAACATTTCTGTGTGTGTAATGTTCTGTACGAGGAATGGCTTCGGGGTGAAGCTTTCCGTGGATGTATGTGATTTATGTGTGTAGCCAGGTGTTCGTATGTTCATGACATATGCTGATTGCCCAAAATGAACCTCTTACAACATCTGTCCGAAACAAACCCTACCATCTGGACTTCATGAAGTAACAGCCTTTTTTAACACTCACATGCCACTTTGTTTTTCTTTGTGCAGCCAGAAGAATTGGAGGCTTTGCATTCCCATACCTTCCGGGAGAAGACTTTCAAGAAGGCCAAGCACTGCAGCGTTTGCAAACAGACCATCGGCCATGACGGACTCATCTGCAGAGGTCAGTCACTTAAATTCTGAAAATTAGCAACACTTGCAATTTAGTTATTTTTTTTAACTGAGTTCGGGTGGTTGGGAAAACATTCTATTTAAACCTGTTACTTGGGTCATTAGTGGTCATTAGTAGTTCTCATAGTTAACTGTACACAGCTAGCCCGACTTCCCTGGACAAGGCCCTGTGAATGAACTACTGTAGACCACACTTCAGAGCCAACGGATCACATAGTGGACTTCTGCACAGCTGTCACGGTCATGCTTCCATTAGCCCCCGTTTCCAAGAACTGCAGCGGCACGACTCTGCGTCCTTCCTGGTTGACCAGGGCAACCACCCAAGCGTTTTGGTATTTGGTATCCGCAGTCACTGTCACAGCTTGTGGCCGTAGGTGAGCGTAGAAACAGGACTACACCACGAGTGTCGAGTACAGTGACTGCCTTTCTGCAGACGCTACTCCGATTCATCTGTCGATCTCATGATGCAGATCCCTTAGGGCAGGGGTCGGCAACCTTTACCAGTCAAAGAGCCATTTTGACCAGTTTCACAAATTTTAGAAAACAATGGGAGCCGCAAAAACTTTTGAAATTTTAAATGAAATAACACTGCATACAAAGTTTTTTTTTGCTTTGTGCTATGTATAAATCAGGGGTCTCAGACACGCTGCCCACACCTTTATATGAATTTTTTGAGCTGGTGCGGCACGCGAGTTTTATATGAATTGCGCTTGTCAGCGTCATGCGTGCCGTGATGGTACAGCATATAGCGCCCGCTACAACCAGTGTGCATGATCAGCCACATGTTGTATGGGGCTTCCACTTGCTCACATAGGTGACAGCAAGGCATACTTACTCAACAACCACACAGGTTACATTGACGGAGGCGGTATAAAAAAAACCTTTAACACTCTTACTAATAATGCGCCACACTGTGAACCCACACCAAACAAGAATGACAAACACATTTCGGGAGAACATCTGCACCGTAACACAACATAAGCACGACAGGACAAATACCCAGAATCCCATGCAGCCCTAACTCTTCCGTGATACATTATACACCCCCGCTACCAAACCCTGCCCACCTCAACCGTCGCACGGAGAGAGAGAGAGGGGGGGGGGGGGGTTGATGTGTGAGGGAGCAGGCTTGGGGTAGGGGCGGGGTTTGGTGGTGGGGGGCGGGGGGGGGGGGGGGGGTGTATAATGTATCCCGGAAGAGTTAGGGCTGCATGGGATTCTGGGTGTTTGTTCTGTTGTGTTTATGTTGTGTTAAAGTGCAGATGTTCTCCCGAAATGTGTTTGTCATTCTTGTTTGGTTTTGGTTCAAAGTGTGGCGCATTATTAGTAAGAGTGTTAAAGTTGTTTTATATGGTCACCGTCAGTGTAACCTGTGTGGCTGTTGACCAAGTATGCCTTGCTGTCACGTACGTGTGCAAGCAGAAGATGTATATTGTATAACAATTGTTAGGCTGGCGCGCTGTTAATACAGACTGTAGAGGGCGCCGAATGCTGTACCATCATGGCACGCCCTTATTATATCTGTAAGGGTGAAAATCGGTGAATATTGATCCCAGCAGTTTTCTGCTAGAGGCACTGAAATTCGGAAGTCTCACGGGAAAATTGGGGGGTTCAGCAAGTAAGCTGCTTGTGCCCCTGCCTTAGGGGCACAAGATACTTAAGGTACATCGCCAAAGGTACTTAAGGTCTGATGGTACTAAAGGTCACTCTTTTCTGACAAAAAAAGTGCTTTTACACTTCACACACTGCGAACTATCACAGTCACAAAAGGACTACATCATCTGCAAAAAGCAGAGATGAGATCCAAACTTGACATCCTCAGAACTTTGGCTGCAAATAGAGATTCTATCTGTAAGAACAACTAACAGAACCAGTGACAAAGGACAGCTGTGGCAGCGGCCAATATTCTCTAAAAACAGGTTCAACTTACTGCCAGCCAAACAAACCGAGCTCCTGCTCCAATTGTACTTGACAGAGGGGCATGTCGTAGCATGCGTCCAACCTCATGCTCAGGGAGCTCTCCTCACAGCACACCACAAGGAGCATGGTTGAATGCTCTTTCCATGTCCAAAAAACACGTGGTCTAATTCGAAAAACTCAAAAGTACCCTCTGGTGAAGAGCATGTCCAGTGTTCCACGACCTGGACGACAACCACGTTGTACGTCTTATATCAGAGAGTTGACTAACTGATAAAGTCTCCTTTCTAGCACTCCCAAGAAGCCGGGGAGCGTAATCCCCTATAGTTGGAACTCACCCTAAGGTCGACCTTCTTGAAAAGATATCCCACTACCCCAGTCTGCCAATTCAGATGTACTAATAATAATAATAATAACTGGGATTTATATAGCGCTTTTCTAAGTACCCAAAGTCGCTTTACATGTAGAACCCATCAATCATTCACACCTGGTGGTGGTAAGCTACTTTCATAGCCACAGCTGCCCTGGGGTAGACTGACGGAAGCGTGGCTGCAATTTGCGCCAACGGCCCCTCCGACCACCACCTATCATTCAATTCACCGGTGTGAGTGGCACCGGGGGCAAAGGGTGAAGTGTCCCGCCCAAGGACACAACGGCAGCGATTTTTGGATGGTAAGAGGCGGGGAGCGAACCTGCAACCCTCGGGTTTCTGGCACGGTTGCTCTACCCACTACGCCATGCCGCCCCGTACTGTGTTCAACTTCTGTGCAATGTTAGAGAGACATGTCAACCATGACAAAATCTTGTCCATCCCCGGTGCCTTGCCACAAAGTTGCCCGACTGTGGAAGGTGTGTCAGTGTGAATGATTAGATCCTTCAAGTATTACTTCTACCTTCCCCAGTTGAGTTCAGTATCAATCAATCAATCAATCAATCAATCAAGTGTCTCAAAGGGCTGCACACGTCACAACGATATCCTCGGTTCAGATCCCACATCAGGGCAAGGAAAAACTCAACCCAATTGGACAATGAGAAACCATGGAGAGGACCGCAGATGTGGGGACCCCTCCCCTAGGGCGACCGGTGCAATGGACGTCGAGTGGATCTAACATTATATTGTGAGAGTCCAGTCCATAGTGGATCTAACATAATAGTGTGAGAGTCCAGTCCATAGTGGATCTAACATAATATTGTGAGAGTCCAGTCCATAGTGGATCTAACATAATAGTGTGAGAGTCCAGTCCATAGTGGATCTAACATAATAGTGAGAGTCCAGTCCATAGTGGATCTAACATAATATTGTGAGAGTCCAGTCCATAGTGGATCCAACATAATAGTGAGAGTCCAGTCCATAGTCGCTCTAACATAATAGTGAGAGTCCAGTCCATAGTCGCTCTAACATAATAGTGAGAGTCCAGTCCATAGTGGGGCCAGCAGGAGACCATCCCGAGCGGAGACAGGTCAGCAGCGCAGAGACGTTGGCTTCCTTTGGCAATTTAAATGGTGTGGACACTGGACAGGGCGTGGCTTCCCTTTTCTTAGCTATAATATCGTTTGCCCGAACCTTTTCTGAGTCTGACCACATTTAGTTGGAAACGCTCTACGTCACTTACCAGCTAAGGTTCTTTCCTTCATAGGCGTTCAATGTCCCAAGAATCAGATTTTGATAACAAAATCTGATTGGCGCCTTAACCACATAAGTTAACCCCCAATTCCAACCCTTGATGCTGAGTGCCAAGCAGGGAGGTAATGGCTCCCATTTTTATAGTCTTTGGTATGACTCGGCCGGGATTTGAACTCACAACCTACCGATCTCAGGGCAGACACTCTAACCACGAGGCCACTGAGTAGGTGACCTATCATGATGTAGCCTACCCCTCTGGGCGGTGGGTGTGGCTTGGGTGAAGGCCCGACCACCAGGCGTTTCAGGACATCCCTTTTCTTCTAGTGAGGTGCGGCAACTCCTAATAGTCTTTTAACCACTTTCAAGTCCGGACCATCACCCAGGACCAATTTTCTATAAAAGGACCTACCAGAGGCTTACCTCCGACAGCATAATATAATTCCTAAGATCACTTGGCCACTCAAATCTCTCCACCACGTAAAGACAGTGGTTTCACAAGGAATGCCTGGAGATCAGTCCATTATAATTCATTCATTAAAATGATGCTGCTTAAATCAAGACATCACACAATTTGTTGTATTCGCAGCTGCTTCCTTGGTAATCCCACTTCATTTCAATTCAGAAAGTATAATAAAAGACTGCACTAGGAACTGAACCTTTTCCATTATAAACATCCAGTCAGCACCTTGATCTCACCGACCTTACCCTGGCATGGAAGAGGTGAACAAGAATAAAGAATATCCGACCGTGGCGGACGTACCAGAATCATCCAACCGTGAAAAGATCTGTTTTAGATAACTAAAAAACTGCAGTTAAGCGGAAGTGTGTGGTTGTTTGCTTTGGCTCACAGAGGGGGAACATCTGGCTCCAGCTCTCCAGATCTGACCTATGATGGTAGAGCTCAGACAATAAAGAGCATTTCCTTCTATCGTATTGTTTAGTTATACAATGCCGTCGATGCTGACAACATCGCATTTTAGTTTTTGTAATGGATGGCCTTGCTAGCAAAAAGGTTATTTCAACCGACCTTTTATGAACCTTTATTTGTGCAAGATTAATTGTTTTCAGATTGACAGATGGATGATATAAAACTTCAGACTTTATAAAAAGATCTGGACCGAGGATGTCGTTGTGGCTTGTGCAGCCCTTTGAGACGCTTGTGATTTAGGGCTATACAAATAAACATTGATTGATTGAAAAAAAACCAACTAATTCCATCCGGATGATACTGATAATGAAGCTTGCAGTGTGAACAAATCCTTAGAACAGATCTGGGCAAATTAAGGCCCGGGGGTCTGCATGTGGCCCATTAAGCTTTTCAATCTGGCCCGCCGGACATTCCCAAATAATTTTTTTTAGATCTTTAAGATGGAAACTGTAGCTGCCATTATGATCTGCAGTCATGTTTTCAAATGACCGTAAGTCTTGAACTATACAAAGTATTTCAATGGTTGGATTCTGCATGATATACTAGTTACTATGGTAATCTAATTAGTTACTATGGTCATCTAAATCACAGCAGCTCAGACGAGGCACCAAGCAGTGTGGGCGTGGTTCGTTTCCACAGAGTGTTTCCAGAGCAGCCAGCCTGAAATGCAGGTGTCAGGGACAAACGCGGAAGGAGATTTTTAGAACAAATAATATATCAGATTGCAGGTTGGTGTTTTTTTTACCCTTCACATTCATATTTCGCTGTGTTTGTCGTATTTTTGTCGCGTTTCGCTCGATTGTAAATAATGTCGATCGAGAGGTGGTGTGACGTTCATATGTTGTCAATATTCAGTGTTTTATTGTTCATAGAAAAATTTAAAATTCCATTCCGTTTTTTTAAGGCGTTCTGTCATAACATTTTTAGAATTCAATCAGACTTTATTGTGAGTTTGTATTAGTGTTCCTAAAAATAGGACCCAAACACACATACTGTACAGCGGATTTTCACTGTGTGTGTGTATATGTATACATATCTATATATATATATATATATATATATATATATATATATATACATACATACATACATTCATATGTCGATATATATATAGATAAATATACCGACCCCAGACACATTTTTTCCTCTAAGTTTGGCCCCCCGAGTCAAAATAGACCCAGGCCTGCCTTAGAAATACAGAAGGTATATTATAGAGTAGTATACAGTCATCCTTGGTTTTGTTTATTGAGACTTGACATTGATTGATTGATTGATTGATTGAGACTTTTATTAGTAGATTGCATAGTACAGTACATATTCTGTACAATTGACCACTAAATAGTAACACCCGAATACGTTTTTCAACTTGTTTAAGTCGGGGTCCACGTTAATCAATTCATGGTAATGACCGCGATAAACAGATTAGTAGGACTGATATGAGACAATTGACTATTTTCATAGGTAGAGAGTTTAAAAAACTGTTTACTACGTCATAAATAAGTTTTATTGAACATGATTAGAGTCCCCTCAACATGAAATAACACCCATATAGTCACTTTTACACTTTCACCAAACAAGAGTACTTACCGAAGGATCCTCTAAGGGTCGCCCGGCCACTACAACACGGCCACAACGTTGAAATACTTCCTCACATCCTGGGTAATTGCTTTAAGTCAGAACTTGGCACTGAGTGCTGAGACCGCCGGGTTTTGTTTTTCTGCAAAAACTTGGTCAACTATCATTATGTGTTAGCATTGCACTGTCAATCCACAAGGCTCAAGCCAAAGCTGTGTTATTGATGTTGAAGAAGTAGTCCTTCGAAATAGTTCATCTCCACTGTTGATAGCTGACGACAGTCTCAGTTTTACTGAAGTACCGCGCCGAATGTCCCATGCTACTTCCAGCTCCCTTCAAAGGCTTTCCAGTGTGGAGATGTGTTATTGATGAGGCAGGGGTTGAAAATGAAGTGCATCAAACAGTTGTTCTGAGATTGTTGTGATGAAGATACGTGAGCGCCAGGATTCGCGCTGTGTTGTTTACTGAGTAGAGTTCTCAAACATAAAAAGTAGAGATGTCCGATAATATCGGACTGCCGATCAGTTTCAAAATTATCGGTATCGGTTTCAAAAAGTAAAATTTAGGACTTTTTAACACGCCGCTGTGTACACGGACGTAGGGAGAAGTACAGAGCGCCAATAAACCTTAAAGGCACTGCCTTTGCTTGCTGGCCCAGTCACATAATATCTACGGCTTTTCACACACACAAGTGAATGCAAATGCATACTTGGTCAACAGCCATACAGGTCACACTGAGGGTGGCCGTATAAACAACTTTAACACTGTTACAAATATGCGCCACACTGTGAACCCACACCAAACAAGAGTGACAAACACATTTCGGGAGAACATCCGCACCGTAACACAACATAAACACAACAGAACAAATACTCAGAACCCCTTGAAGCACTAACTCTTCCGGGACGCTACAATATACACCGCTCGCTACCCCCTACCCTGCCCACCTCAACCTCCTCATGCTCTCTCAGGGAGAGCATGTCCCAAATTCCAAGCTGCTGTTTTGAGGCATGTTACAAAAAAATAATGCACTTTGTGACTTCAATAATAAATATGGCAGTGCCATGTTGGCATTTTTTTTCCATAACTTGAGTTGATTTATTTTGGAAAACCTTGTTACATTGTTTAATGCATCCAGCGGGGCATCACAACAAAATTTTATGAGTGGGGCCCTTTTGGATTCGCAGACTTTTTTTTTCAAAAGAATAATGAATTAAATTTAATGTTATGAACTATTGACCTTGTGGTCCTCCAGACCACCAAGCATTTCCAGGCCAGCCCGTTTCATTGTTACAAGCCAGTTTTATTTTTCCAAACAAGTCTCTTAGTGCTTTTCAGCAATCGTCTTTTTGTGAATGTTCGTCGTGCTCTCGCTCTCCCCCAGCTCCGACGACGTCTCTCCTCCCGGTTGCTGCTTATACAGAGCGACAGGTGATTAGATAACAAGGCCCAGGTGGGCCATCTACGCACCTGTCGCTGACTTCGAGGCCGGTCCTGGCACACCCCGCTTCGCTGCAGGCCCGCAGGCCACGCCCCCCCTCCACAGACCTATTCAAAGCTTCACATCGAATATTCCACTTTGACATTTTATTTGGGGGAAATATTGCATATTTTGAGGGTTTATTTGACCAAAAAAATAAATAAATCGAACTTTATATTTACAGACAGATCTGGATTTGATCTAAAGATTTTTCGCCTTGAAAGTAAAAAAAATAAAAAAAATAAAAACATGAAATACTTTTAAAACTTTAAAGGGGAACATTATCACCAGACCTATGTAAGCGTCAATATATACCTTGATGTTGCAGAAAAAAGACCATATATTTTTTTAACCGATTTCCGAACTCTAAATGGGTGAATTTTGACGAATTAAACGCCTTTCTAATATTCGCTCTCGGAGCGTGGCGTCACATCGGGAAGCAATCCGCCATTTTCTCAAACCCCGAGTCAAATCAGCTCTGTTATTTTCCGTTTTTTCGACTGTTTTCCGTACCTTGGAGACATCATGCCTCGTCGGTGTGTTGTCGGAGGGTGTAACAACACGAACAGGGACGGGTTCAAGTTGCACCAGTGGCCCAAAGATGCGAAAGTGGCAAGAAATTGGACGTTTGTTCCGCACACTTTACCGACGAAAGCTATTCTACGACAGAGATGGCAAGAATGTGTGGATATCCTGCGACACTCAAAGCAGATGCATTTCCAACGATAAAGTCAAAGAAATCTGCCGTCACACCCCCATTGAATCTGCCGGAGTGTGTGAGCAATTCAGGGACAAAGGACCTCGGTAGCACGGCAAGCAATGGCGGCAGTTTGTTCCCGCAGACGAGCGAGCTAAACCCCCCCGGATGTCTTGGCTCACACCGCTTCTACCGTCCCTTATGCCACCGAAGATGATCAAGAGAAGAATATCGACCCTAGCTTCCCTGGCCTGCTGACATCAACTCCAAAACTGGACAGATCAGCTTTCAGGAAAAGAGCGCGGATGAGGGTATGTCTACAGAATATATTAATTGATGAAAATTGGGCTGTCTGCACTCTCAAAGTGCATGTTGTTGCCAAATGTATTTCATATGCTGTAAACCTAGTTCATAGTTGTTAGTTTCCTTTAATGCCAAACAAACACATACCAATCGTTGGTTAGAAGGCGATCGCCAAATTCGTCCTCGCTTTCCCCCGTGTCGCTGGCTGTCGTGTCGTTTTCGTCGGTTTCGCTTGCATACGGTTCAAACCGATTTGGCTCAATAGCTTCAGTTTCTTCTTCAATTTCGTTTTCGCTTCCTGCCTCCACACTACAACCATCCGTTTCAATACATGCGTAATCTGTTGCATCGCTTAAGCCGCTGAAATCCGAGTCTGAATCCGAGCTAATGTCGCTATATCTTGCTGTTCTTTCCGCCATGTTTGTTTGTATTCACTATGTGACGTCACAGGAAAATGGACGGGTGTATATAACGATGGTTAAAATCAGGCACTTCGAAGCTTTTTTTAGGGATATTGCGTGATGGGTAAAATTTTGAAAAAAAACTTTGAAAAATAAAATAAGCCACTGGGAACTGATTTTTAATGGTTTTAACCATTCTGAAATTGTGATAATGTTCCCCTTTAATGACTAGGACCCTTTCTGGGCCACACGATCTTTAACATTTACCATACCTGAAGGGAGCCCTAAGGGTTAAGACTAAATATATACATTGTGTTGGTTTTTGAATAGAAATATATCAAAATGGCCCCCTCATATTCTGATTTTTCAGTGGAAAAAGTTTGGACACCCCTGGCCTAAAGTCTGCAGAAAATCAAAATATTTGTGTATTTTGCTTCACATACTTAGTAGAATAGAATCGAATAGAATAGAATGGACTTTATTGTCATTATATTTGCATATAACGAGATTAAGGACTCCAATTTAAGGTGCGGTAGTGGGAACAAATATGGGGTAAAAATAAATTACACAAGTGGTAATAAAGAAAAAACTAAGAATTGAAATAAACAGACTACTATCCAATACAAATAATAAGCAATCCTGTACAATATACAAAACACTATACAAATACAAAATACTGTACAATATACAGAACAAGACAAGAGTACCGGAGTAATAAATAACAATGATACATCACTATTTCCATGTTCGAAAAGGAGTAGGAAGAAGCAGAGCTTATTTAATCCGACCCCTTTTCCTTTACATAGCAATTGTCAACACTTTTGTTCACTTCCTGTTCTCAATTTATTCACAACATACTCCATAAGTAATAACATTAAAAACAAATAAATAATAATTAGTGAAGTAAGTTCTATTTCATATGGTGAGATGAATAAGATTATCGAGAAAATGAATGGATGGATGAAATAAATTCAGTCTATTGTACATTTAATGTGAGCGGTGTTTATTCCCAGACGCACTTAATACAAGCCATAAAAGGATTCCCATCCCCGCGTTAATTAAGAAATGGGCAATTCAATCAAGGCGGCCATTTATCGTCTATAAACAGATTTACTGCATCCTGCTGTCACCGCGCTGCAGATAAATAATGTGCATTCAGACAAGCCCGTGCATATGATTGTAAAGCAAACAGGTTTTACTTACGTGCACAAGAACACATCACAACAAGGTTGCTACTTTGATTTAAAGGAGCACAATGTATGCGATTGTAGTATGAATTCTAAAAGAAAACAAATATTTTTTTACATATATTAGCCGCACCGGACTATAAGCCGCAGATGTATACGTTTTGAAATTAGTTATTTACATTTTGTCAATGTTCATTTACATGCTTTAATTGTTTCCAAACGGTGTCTGTAACATGGCAGTAAAACGGCTGATCAAACAAAACAGAAGTCACCCATGCCTTGGGCACTATTACACCCTCATACCATCACAGATGCTGGCTTTTGAACGTTGCGCCTAAAACAATACGGATGTTTTTTTCCTTCTGTTTGAAATGTGGACTGAACACTTTTCCACTTTGCATCAGTCCATCTTAGATGAGCTCGGGCCCAGCGAAGCCGGCGGCGTTTCTGGGTGTCGTTGATAAATGGCTTTCGCTTCACATAGTAGAGTTTTAACTTGCACTTACAGATGTAGCGACAAACTGTAGTTACTGACAGTGGTTTTCTGAAGTGTTCCTGAGCCAATGTGGTGATATCCTTTACACACTGATGTCGTTTTTTGATGCAGTACCGCCTGAGGTATCCAAGGTCACGGGCATTCGATGCTACGTGCAGTGATTTCTCCAGATTCTCTGAACCTTTTGATGATATTACAGACCTTAGATCAGTGGTTCTTAACCTTGTTGGAGGTACCGAACCCCACCAGTTTCATATGCGCATTCACCGAACCCTTCTTTTTTCAAATTCAAGAAAAAGTCTTTTTTTTTTTTTTTTACTGGTTCACAAAATGAACCTGGTTCAAAGAACAAAACCAACACAGTGCATGAACTCACAACAAATGACACACCTTACACACATTACCATGAATTGATTAACGTTGACCCCGACTTAAACAAGTTGTTCGGGTGTTACCATTTAGTGGTAAATTGTACGGAATATGTACTGTACTGTGTATTCTCTTCCTTTGCAATCTGATAGTAAAAGTTTCAATCGATCAATCAAACAACCTGCAAATCAGATGGAAAATTAGAGGGTACATTGTTTGGGGGTATCCATAATACGCTGATAGGGAGAGTTTTTATTTACACGATAAGTCTGATGTGTCTTTACCCCTGAGGCCGACTCACCGAACCCCTAAGGTTGGATCGAACCCAGGTTAAGAACCACTGCCTTAGATGGTGAAATCCCTAAATTCCTTGCAATAGGTGGTTGAGAAATGTTGTTCTTAAACTGTTCGACAATTTGCTCACGCATTTGTTCACAAAGTGGTGACCCTCGCCCTGTCCTTGTTTGTGAATGACTGAGCATTTCATGGAAGCTGCTTTTTATACCCATCCATGGCACCCACCTGTTCCCAACTAGCCCGTTCACCTGTGGGATGTTCCAAATAAGTGTTTGATGAGCATACCTCAACTTCCTCAGTCTTTTTTGCCACTTGTGCCAGCTTTTGTGAAACATGTTGCAGGCATCAAATTCCAAATGACCTAAAATTTGCAAAAAATGACAACGTTTTCCAGTTTGAACGTTAAGTATCTTGTCTTTGCAGTCTATTCAATTGATTATAGGTTGAAAAGGATTTGCAACTGAAACTGAACCTGAACCTGAAGCTTCTTTTGGGAACTACCTCAGGTTGAAAAATGCTCCCAAGAAGAATGTTGTCGATTTCAGTAGTGTGTGTGAGAAAAGACCCAGGACACGTTGGGAAGACTATGTCTCCCGGGTGGCCCGGGAACGCCTCGGGGTCCCCCGGGAGGAGCTGGACAAAGTGGCTGGGGAGAGGAAAGTCTGGGTTTCTCTGCTTAGGCTGCTTCCCCCGTGACCCGACCTCGGATAAGCGGAAGAAGATGGATGGATGGATGGATGGATTGTATTTTGTTTTTATTTATGATTTACACAACGTGCCAACTTCACTGGTTTTGTAGTAAATGCTGCAAAAGTGGTAGATTCAGTGCCTTCCTTCAGCTGCTCTTGCTTACAAACAGTGCAGTCACATGGTCTCCCGATGACACAAGCCCTTGGA
Source organism: Nerophis lumbriciformis (assembly GCF_033978685.3). NCBI lineage: Eukaryota > Metazoa > Chordata > Actinopteri > Syngnathiformes > Syngnathidae > Nerophis > Nerophis lumbriciformis. The sequence goes on from NC_084578.2 coordinate 11,088,317, forward strand.
CTTCCTTTCCATCTCGGCGGTTGCCAGGATACAAGGTGTGGGTTACGTCGACAATAGCGTGTTGACGCAGGTCAGGACTTCAGTTTTCCAGTCACAAAACAAGGAACTCTGTAATGGGGTATTTTTGGAGCGCTGGCCTCGAGGGCAGGAAGTGACTTTTATTTTCATTGACAGAGGCGGAGCTCGGGTTAAACTAAGGACCGCGCACTGGATGGATAAACAACTTATTTTTCTTACAAGAAGAAAAGTCCAACTTGAAGAGAACGCTCACGTCCCAGCAAACTTATTTTTATAGTGACACTTTGCTTTTTTGTGGACTTGGAATTGCTGTAATAATAGAAGTTTTCAAGAATACACAACAATAACAGCTGTGTGTGTGTAAGGAAGGGATAGTGGAGGTTATCATAACGCTGCTTCTAACTGCTGAGCTCACACAGCTGGTATGTATGCAGCACGTCCCGCTGAGTCTTAAAGGGGAACTGCACTTTTTTTTTTTGCTTTTCCTATCATTCACAATCCTGATGTAAGACAACAACACGTGTTGTTTTTTAATGCATTTAAAACATTTCAGTTGTTAATGTGAGAGCATTTCAGTGTTTCAGTAGTCTGTGTGGGAAAAAAAACATTTCATTTGTTTATGTGACAGCATTTCTGTAGTGTGTATAACAGTGTTTCAGTATTGTGTATGAGAGTGTTTCAGTAGTGTGTGTGAGAGAAAAACATTTAGTTGTTTATGTGAAAGTATTTCAGTAGTGTGTATATGAGTGTTTCAGTGTGTGTGAGAGGAAAACATTTCAGTTGTTTATGTGAGAGAATTTCAGTAGTGTGTACAAAAGTGTTTCAGTAGTGTGTATGAGAGTGTTTCAGTAGTATGTATGGGAAAAAAAACATTTCATTTGTTTATGTGACAGCATTTCTGTAGTGTGTATAAAAGTGTTTCAGTATTGTGTATGAGAGTGTTTCAGTAGTGTGTGTGAGAGAAACACATTTAGTTGTTTATGTGAAAGTATTTCAGTAGTGTGTATATGAGTGTTTCAGTGTGTGTGAGAGGAAAACATTTCAGTTGTTTATGTGAGAGAATTTCAGTAGTGTGTACAAAAGTGTTTCAGTAGTGTGTATGAGAGTGTTTCAGTAGTGTGTGTGAGAGAAAAACATTTCAGTTGTTAATGTGAGAGCATTTCAGTAGTGTGTATAAGAGTATTTCAGTTGTGTGTGTGAAAGAAACAACATTTCAGTTGTTTATGTGAGAGCATTTCAGTAGTGTGCATAAGAGTGTTTCAGTAGTGTATGAGAGTGTTTCAGTAGTGTGTGTGAGAAAAAGCATTCCATTTGTTTATGTAAGAGCATTTCAGTAGTGTGTATGAAAGTGTTTCAGTAGTGTGTATGAGAGTGTTTCAGTAGTGCGTGTGAGAGAAAAAAATTCATTTGTTTGTGATAGCATTTCAGTCGAGTGTATAAGAGTGTTTCAGTAATGTGTATGAGAGTGTTTCAGTAGTGTGCATGAGAGAAAAAAATGTCAGTTGTTTATGTGAGAGCATTTCAATAGTGTGTATAAGAGTGTTTCAGTAGTGTGTATGAGAGTGTTTCAGTAGAGTGTGTAAGAGAAAAACATTTCAGTTGTTTATGTGAGAGCATTTCAGTAGTTTGTAAAAGAGTGTTTCAGTAGTGTATAAGAGTTTTTCAGTAGTGTGTATGAGAGTGTTTTAGTAGTGCGTCCATCCATCCATCCATTTTCTACCGCTTATTCCCTTTGCCAATCTCAGCTACAATCGGGTGGAAGGCGGTGTACACCCTGGACAAGTCGCCACCTCATCGCAGGGCCAACACAGATAGACAGACAACATTCACACTCACATGCACACACTAATAGTGTGTGAATGTTAGTAGTGTGTGTGAGAGAAAAACATTTCAGTTGTTTATGTGAGAGCATTTCAGTCGTGTGTATAAGAGTGTTTCAGTAGTGTGTATGAGAGTGTTTCAGTAGTGCGTGTGAGAGAAAAAAAAATTCAGTTTGTGAGAGCATTTCAGTCGTGTGCATAAGAGTGTTTCAGTAGTGTGTATGATAGTGTTTTAGTAGTGTGTATGAGAGTGTTTCAGTAGTGTGCATGAGAGAAATAAAATTAAGTTTGTGTGAGAGCATTTCAGGAGTGTGTATAAGAGTGTTTCAGTACTGTGAATGAGAGTGTTTCAGTAGTGTGTGTAAGATAAAAACATTTCAGTTGTTTATGTGAGAGCATTTCAGTAGTGTGTATGAGAGTGTTTCAGTAGTGTATAAGAGTGTTTCAGTAGTGTGTGTATGAGAGTGTTTTAGTAGTGCGTGTGAGATGAAAACATTTCAGTTGTTTATGTGAGAGCATTTCAGTAGTGTGTATAAGAGTGTTCAATAGTGTGTATGAGAGTGTTTCAGTAGCGTGTGTAAGAGTGTTTCAGTAGTGTGTATGAGAGTGTTTCAGTAGTACGTGAGAGAAAAAAACATTTCAGTTGTTAATGTGAGAGCATTTCAGTAGTGTGTATAAGAGGTCATTCTGAATAATGCCCTTAACGGCCCCTCTTGGGAGTAGCTCAAGTGCTCTAAAAACGTCCAAAAACCTCAATCAATGTTTTATATACATGCTGTAAGTATAAATGTAATGTATTAACAGCCACATTCATACCAAATGTAATATTTACGTATTTTGCTCATTTTAAGCAAACGGCGGCACATTAATTTCATCACAACGTTCACGTTTCCCTTCAACCACACTACTAATCATGGCAGACTTCGTGAGAGACAACAAGGGCTATTTTTGGACAAATGGTGATCCAGAACCTTATATTTTTGAGCCTGAATATAATTATATAATAACAGATACTATCATGTAGCAGCATTGCTAAGTGCTGAGCAAGAAATATAAACAACGAACATAATAAAACGGTCACGTACTGTACAATGTCTGCTCGTGCTGGGATGCCGATTGATGGGATGTTTATATCTTCTTAGATGAAGAATTAATCATAATCCCCATGCGGATAAAAAAATAAGTAAAATTAGCATCTTTTCGTGTGTTAATGTCTGGGTCAAAGTTGACCAACTTCTCGGTTTATGGCCACAACCTTCTACTATCCAGGTGAGAGGCACGATTTATAATCTAGATGTAACTTTCACCAACTCAGAAGAGATGCAGCGGCTCACTGGCATATGTCAATATAGCAGCATAAGTAGTGTGTATGAGAGTGTTTCAGTAGTGTGTGTGAGAGAAAAACATTTTAGTTGTTTCTGTGAGAGCATTTCAGTAGTCTGTATAAGAGTGTTATTAGCTCTCTGTGATCACAGCGCGGCTAAAAATAGTTTGTGTGCATCAGCGCTTATAATAACAATATCGCTAATACTTGGTTAATATTCCGGTCAGGAGATGTAAATAGAGTATTGTTGGCGGTTTTGGGATGTTTTTTTAGAGGGCTTTATGGCGTATTTTACGAATTAAAATACATAAAAAAGGAAAAGAAAAACATAATGTGTTCTTGTCTTATATAAGAATTGTGAATGATAGGCAAAATTCCCCAAAAAACTTAAAACATTTAAAAGCCCTCATAGATAATTATCTATATTGCGCATTGGTGCGATGCACTAAAACATATTTTTATGTCTGGAAAAACATTATTGCACCAAAATGATCCATAAGGACTCCAACTATGTCTCAGTGACTGTGTACTTATCAACCTTATGTGTTTTGACTGGACATAATAATATACATATATACCGGTATATAATATACAAATATAAGAAAAGAAAAATGTGACCCCTTAAAAGTCTGGCCTAAAATATATAATCATTTGTTTGGCTTGTTGGGTAAATACTGTACTGTACAATAGCAACACTTACATGCAGTTAGAGAGCCATCTGTTGGAAATATTGCAACATTGCAAGCATGCATTTCCACTGCCTGGCCTTTGTGAGTCAACAACCGTGTAATCTAGTAAATACCCATGTCATAAATATAAGCACTTTAATAAACTTTCCGCTTTCATTTTTATAATTAGGACCCTTTTAGAGATGTGGTATTAATATGTGTATTGTCCAGTAGTATTGTAGTTGTATTCATGCTGATATATTGTACTGTATTTACTTAAAGAAAAAAGAAGAAAACATCAACACAATGATACACGTTACTAATATTTATTTTATCTTGTACATGGGAATTATACTATATAATAATAATAATTAAAAAATGATAATTATTAATAATAATTACATAAGATAATACAAAATAATTAATATTATTAATAATTATAATATAAAATAATAATAATATATGATAATATATTATTGTTATATTTTTATTCTCATTGTTGCTTTTTATTTTTATTCTTATTGCAATATTTTTCTATTTTGTTTCCATTTATACCCCCATTATTTACTTTTTACTTTTTAAATTCGATCCCAATTCTGTACACTGCTGCTGGAATTTTAATTTTCCTGAGGGAATAAGCGGTAAAAAATGGATGGATGGATGGAACTCTCCTGAAGGAATCAATAAAGTACTATCTATCTATCTATCTATCTATCTATCTATCTATCTATCTATCTATCTATCTATCTATCTATCTATCTATCTATCTATCTGTCTATCTATCTATCTATCTATCTATCTATCTATTAAATTTATAAAATGGCAACCATATGTATATAATTTGTATTTTTCATGTACCGTATTTTTCGGACTATAAGTCGCAGTTTTTTTCATAGTTTATGAAAGTTGCATAATGTTTTTTTCCTTCTTTATTATGCATTTTCGGCAGGTGCGACTTATACTCCGGTGCAACTTATACACCGAAAAATACGGTAATTCATTTTTTTGTCCAACTTTTTACAACCAGGTTTAGATACCAGGTTTAAGAACATTAAATCATAATTTAATTGGGAAGTGGTGAATATTTTATTTTTTATTTTATTTTATTTGCGTTTTTTTAATCGGAAAAAATTACTTCATCGGTCATGTTTGTAAAAAAAATAAAAATATGACACTGTTTTGATTCCGTAATCCTTTTCAGACATGATAAATTATATAAGGGTAAACGTGATGTCATATTATGATTTTTTTTTTTTTTTACATTTAAAACACTTCCTTGCAGTTTTTTGTTGAAAATGTTGCATATTATACAGACCATCTTCATGCTTCTTTCTGACTCGTCTCTTCAGGACGCACCATTTTTTTGTGCGGTCTTATTTACGTGCCTCCACTTCGACAGCGTCTTCTCCCTGCCATCTTTGTTGTCGTTTTCAGTGTTTTCATATGGAGTCTACTGACGGATATACAGTAAGTTCCATATAGACTGTTTTGTATTAGAAATGACAAGAGCGGAGGATGCATGTGCATGTACGAGCCAGTCCGCCCCGCAAAAAGAGGGTAGAGAATGCATTGACTGAAATGGCGGACTCGCGCAAAGCTCTTCGGGTAAATCGCTACCATATATGGAGATATCCGCCTACTATGTCAACAATTGCATAGTAGGTCTCCTTTAATGTAACTTGTTGAGAATTTCAAATGAAACCATTCACATAACCATTGTTTTATTTGTTATGGCTCATAAAGTGCTAAATATAAGACAGAAAGGTAAACATGGGGTCAATAATATGTTGTGTTTGTCATTTTTAACCACAAGGAGGCCCTAGAGTCATTTGTAGTGGAATAGAACCACTGTAGACTTAGAAAACTTTTCAAATCAATGTTTCAGGAGATTAAAAAAATATACCACAATTTTGGTCAGAAAATGTGTTAATTTATGTTCTTAAAGCAATGCCATTTGCAGTGCTAACTATAGTAAATAGTCTTTTCTACTACCACACTAGGTAGGTGTATCAATTATATCACGATTAGAAAGTTTTTATTCTTGGGTACACACATGTATTTTCATCTTGATGCATTTTTCTTCATCATTTTGTACAAAAACCTAGTCAGCAGGGGCGTAACACCAGACTCTAGGGCCCCAGTGACTTCTAAAGGGCCCCCCATCCCACCCTGTACCTCAACCTCATCGACCCATACACACACACACTTGATACGTTTACATGCATAAAAAATATAATTATTGCATGGATGTGGTTGAAACTTTTTTTTTTTTTTACCTTTAACCTCTAAAGGCCCTAGTGGCCTCATGCGTGGACAGCACCTTTTAGCTCTTATTTCCAAAATTGTGTACATTACTGAATTGGGGTCTTATGCCGCTTATGTGGACACTTATACTGCCATCTAGTGGTGTCAGAAGAGTATAACATACAATGGAATTTAGAAAAAAAAGTGTAAAAAAACATGAAGTACACGTTTGTGTACTTATGGACTAAGTACATCATATCAAAAGATGATTTTCAGTTTTTATTCGAATTAGGGTCCAATAAGCCCGAATAGCAAAGATAAATAAAAAAAAGCATGTAAACAAACAGCTTGGGCCTTAAGAGGTTAAAAATGAACATGGGTGTCCAAAACCCGGCCCGCGGGTCAAATGCGATATGCTGGTATCTTCAGTTTGGCCCGCGAGACGACAGCACAAGTTTAATTTCAATAAGCAACCTGGCCGTGCGTTCATATTTAATTTAAATACCTGACAGGTGGCAAATTGTTACTATCTTATGAAGAATGTGAGACACGTCACAAGCATTTACTTGTATGACCCAATCCAAACAACCTTTCCTAGTCATGGTGCAGAAAAATAATTTCAACACATGCTCACAAATGACACAACCTGCTCACTGACCTTTGTGGATATTATGAAAAAAAAAAAAAACACCCCATCCCCATAAAAAAATACACCAATTTAAATCCATTGCAAGACACTTATCCATGTTTGAGTGACACATTTTAGCTGATACATGGCAGTCGAGTCCTAAGTATTCAACTTTGACCACAGCGTCAGTTGCTTTGTCGAGTGGCACTTTCCGTCATTTCCAGCGGATTGCCTTGCGAAATGATTACCCTCCTCTCTTCCGCTCAGGCGAGATCCAACCAGGAGTGGAGCCATATGCATCCCAACTTGAAATAGTGATGCGCTTCCTTGAACGCGCCACAGTTATGTGCAACGAGGTGCAAAATTGAAACGTGTACATAACTTTCTCCTATGCTTCCACTGGTGGATTTGTTATACATTTACCTTTCTTCTACCACCTCATCCCCGCTCCCAAATGTTGGGGCTGTGTGTGTATTGATGACTTTATGACGTCTGTGTTGAGTCAAGGGGTCCATGCTATACCCAATGTTTATGTACTCACTGTCCACTGTGTCCAGGTACGTGGAACATGTTTTCCCTCTCTTTACTAGCTTCGTCGAAGCATGTTGCTTTTGTAGCTGTTTCAGCAGATTTGAATTGCTGTTTTGGGCAGTAAATAGGATCTTTGATCCAAGACACAACTTCCATTTAACTAAAATGTTCTTTTCTTTGTGCCCGACAAAAGAAAAGTAGTGCGAATATCTCCATGTTATGAAACTCGACTCCGGCTCCGCCATGATGTCTTGTTAGTAAACACAGACACCCCCCCCACCACCACCACACACACACACACAGAGTGCGCCTCTTCTCTTCCTTGTGACACAGGAAGAATCAGAAGGACGACACCGCAGCTTTTCAATAAAACACACTCAGATCTTCTCAGTTTCTAGCCGATACTATATAAAAAAAAATAACGTAAAATAACGCAGTAACGCATCATGTAGTAACGGTAACTGAGTTACTGAATATGAAAAATAACGCGTTAAGACTACTACCGTATTTTTCGGACTATAAGTCGCAGTTTTTTTTTTCATAGTTTGGCCGGGGGTGCGACTTATACTCAGGAGCGAATTATGTGTGAAATTATTAACACATTAGCGTAAAATATCAAATAATATTATTTATCTCATTCACGTAAGAGACTAGACGTATAAGATTTCATGGGATTTAGCGATTAGGAGTGACAGATTGTTTGGTAAACGTATAGCATGTTCTATATGTTATAGTTATTTGAATGACTCTTACCATAATATGTTACGTTAACATACCAGGCACGTTCTCAGTTGGTTATTTATGCCTCATATAACGTACACTTATTCAGCCTGTTGTTCACTATTCTTTATTTATTTTAAATTGCCTTTCAAATGTCTATTCTTGGTGTTGGATTTTATCAAATAAATTTCCCCAAAAAATGCGACTTATACTCCAGTGCGACTTATACATGTTTTTTTCCTTCTTTATTATGCATATTTGGCCGGTGCGACTTATACTCCAGTGCGACTTATATATGTTTTTTTCCTTCTTTATTATGCATTTTCGGCCGGTGCGACTTATACTCCGGAGCGACTTATACCATACTTGCCAACCCTCCCGAATTTTCCGGGAGACTCCCGAAATTCAGCGCCTCTCCCGAAAACCTCCCGGAACAAATATTCTCCCGAAAATCTCCCGATTTTCAGCCGGAGCTGGAAGCCACGCCCCCTCCAGCTCCATGCGGACCTGAGTGAGGAAAGCCTTTTTTCATGACGGGAGGACAACAGGGTGACAAGAACTAAATCATCCAGACTAGAGATAAATTGTATTATTATGTTTATCTTACCTAAAAATAAATATATTTATTAATAAAAATTTTTTTTTAAACTAAATAAATTTTTACTATATTTTCCTAAAAACATCAATATTAGTTGTATTTTTATTTATATTTTTTCATGATTCCTTATTACATCCAGCCATAGAATTATACATTAAAATAAACATATTTGAAATAATTGATTTTAAATGATCATAATTCATTTAAAATGACCATATTTAATTATTAAAATAATTGCTTGTTTATCAACAACTTCAGCATTTTATTCATTACATTTTGAAACTCTCAGAAGCCAAGTTATGTTACATTCCTTAATATTTATTTATGCAAGTTTGAAGTATCAATTATCTAAACACAGTTTGTTTGCATATTTTCAGGATGTAGATATATATATATATATATATATATAAGTATATATATATATATATATATATATAATATATATATATATATATAAATATATGTAATATATATATATATATATATCTACATCCTGAAAATATGCATGATATGTATGAAATACTTAACTTGGTGAATTCTAGCTGTCAATATACTCCTCCCCTCTTAACCACGCCCCCAACCACGCCCCGCCCTACCCCCGACATCGCCCCCACCCCCCACCTCCCGAAATCGGACGTCGCAAGGTTGGCAAGTATGACTAATACTCCGAAAAATACGGTAGTTACCGCCAAAAATAACGGCTTAACACTACTAGTCCCAACACTAGTAGTCCTAGAAATTTTCAATTTATTTCAAGCGACCTAATTTAACACTGAACAATAATGACGTATTTTTAAATAATTTATATATTAAATAAAAACAAAAAAAAACATTTTTAAAATATTACAAAAGCCCAGGGGGGCCGTGAAAAGCGAAGTAAATTTCACTTGCGACGTGAACCGAACGGGTTAACCTTTATTCTTCTGTGGTACCTGCGGCCTTCAAAAGGACAGCTGTGCTACATAACATTTTTTTTTTTTTTAAGAATTTCCCATGACAATGGCATCAGCTGGATGAAGGTGGAGCCTTTTAGACTCTCAACACTTAGGTGCCAAAGATTTTTTGGAAGGGAATGCGATGGGATGGGCTGCTCAATGATGACACTCTTGCATGAGTCATATTGAAGCGTGTACTTAATGCCAGCCATATTTGAACAACAGAGGGAATAACAAAATCCTTCCCTTTTTGCAGACTTAATATTAAAACAAGTGACTGGTTGCTACGACCCTAATGTAAACACGCTGTTGAATTCAAATATTTTCTTTGACTGACCCAGAGGCCATTGATTGATTGATTGAGACTTTTATTAGTAGATTGCACAGTACAGTACATATTCCGTACAATTGACCACTAAATGGTAACACCCGAATAAGTATTTCAACTTGTTTAAGTCGGGGTCCACGTTAATCAATTCATGGTTAATAGAGGCCATAGAGAAGGACTTTGCTGGGCAGTACAAAATCAACATTTTAAAGCATATTGCACATCACTGCTAGTCACATTAGAACAGGGGTGTACAGTATATCAATTGTTTACCTTTAGGGTTCCCCCTTTAGGGTGCTTATATAAATCATATATTAACATTATTTTTCTTATTTAACGCTCAGATTAGTACAAACCCCGTTTCTATATGAGTTGGGAAATTGTGTTAGATGTAAATATAAACGGAATACAATGATTTGCAAATCCTTTTCAACCCATATTCAGTTGAATGCACTACAAAGACAACATATTTGATGTTCAAACTCATAACCTTTATTTTTTTTTTTGCAAATGATGATTAACTTAGAATTTCATGGCTGCAACACATTTTTTAAGCTTCTCAGGTGGAATTCTTTCCCATTCTTGCTTGATGTACAGCTTAAGTTGTTCAACATGTCCGGAGGTCTCCGTTGTGGTATTTTAGGCTTCATAATGCGCCACACATTTTCAATGGGAGACAGGTCTGGACTACAGGCAGGCCAGTCTAGTACCCGCACTATTTTACTATGAAGCCACGTTGATGTAACACGTGGCTTGGCATTGTCTTGCTGAAATAAGCAGGGGAGTCCATGGTAACGTTGCTTGGATGGCAACATATGTTGCTCCAAAACCTGTATGTACCTTTCAGCATTAATGGCGCCTTCACAGATGTGTAAGCTACCCATGTCTTGGGCACTAATACACCTCCATACCATCACAGATGCTGGCTTTTCAACTTTGCGCCTATTACAATCAGGATGGTTCTTTTCCTCTTTGGTCCGGAGGACACGACGTCCACAGTTTCCAAAAATAATTTGAAATGTGGACTCGTCAGACCACAGAACACTTTTCCACTTTGTATCAGTCCATCTTAGATGAGCTCAGGCCCAGCGAAGCCGACGGCGTTTCTGGGTGTTGTTGATAAACGGTTTTCGCCTTGCAAAGGAGAGTTTTAACTTGCACTTACAGATGTAGCGACCAACTGTAGTTACCGACAGTGGGTTTCTGAAGTGTTCCTGAGCCCATGTGGTGATTTCCTTTACACACTGATGTTGCTTGTTGATGCAGTACAGCCTGAGGGATCGAAGGTCACGGGCTTAGCTGCTTACGTGCAGTGATTTCTCCAGATTCTCTGAACCCTTTGATGATATTACGGACCGTAAATGGGGGAATCCCTAAATTCCTTGCAATACCTGGTTGAGAAAGGTTTTTCTTAAACTGTTCAACAATTTGCTCACGTATTTGTTGACAAAGTGGTGACCCTCGCCCCGTTCTTGTTTGTGAATGACTGAGCATTTCATGGAATCTACTTTTATACCCAATCATGGCACCCACCTGTTCCCAATTTGCCTGTTCACCTGTGGGATGTTCCAAATAAGTGTTTGATTAGCATTCCTAAACTTTATCAGTATTTATTGCCACCTTTCCCAACTTCTTTGTCACGTGTTGCTGGCATCAAATTCTAAAGTTAATGATTATTTGCAAAAAGAAATGTTTATCAGTTTGAACATCAAATATGTTGTCTTTGTAGCATATTCAACTGAATATGGGTTGAAAATTATTTGCAAATCATTGTATTCCGTTTATATTTACATCTAACACAATTTCCCAACTCATATGGAAACGGGGTTTGTAGATCACTTTCAGGTCTATCTGACCTTGTAAAGTTACCGTATTTTTCGGACCATAGGGCGCACCGGATTATAAGGCGCACTGCCCATGAATGGTCTATTTTTGATCTTTTTTTCATATATAAGGCGCGCCGGATTATAGGGCGCATTAAAGGGGTCATATTATTATTTTTATGTTTCTAAATGAGGATTAATTCCGCTACAGCACAAGCGACGAAAGCATAAAGGCTTAGCCCCCAGGAGATGCACAGTATGCGAGCGAACGTTACGCACAAGCACAAAACTTCACAAACGGCTAACAAAGACTTAGAAATTATTCATTGTTATTATTATTATTTTAAAAAAATGCACTGGACGAAATGAAATGCTCCCCGGGACGATGGCTTTTAACCATTTTTTTTTCTTTTTCTTTTTATGTATTTATTCATTTTACATTTTATATTAAATGTCTTGGTTTTTCCTCCCTCTGAAAATCCTATGAAATGTTTAACAAGCCATCCTATAATAATACAACAGCTATTAATGTAACAATACAATAAAACAAATATATTTAATGATGTTTTTTTCATTATTTTAACAATAGGCTAATGTACATTACTTTATATAGATTCTACAAGAAACACAAAACTTAAAAACTAAATTATTTACAATTGCACACACAAGGTTTCGTGCAGCTTCACTCATTGTAAAGGAAGATAATGTGCTTTGTACACCTGCAGGACCGCAAGCAAGGTCGCAGAGAAAATGCGGACTGGAATTTGAGTGATGTGGACATTTTCTATATGAACAAGTGGAATGGATTGGACACCGACGCACTAAAGGGGCTCTCTACCTTACGCTACGAAGTGAGGGGAAACTGAGTGAATAATAACAGGTTATATGATTATTTATTTAAACTCATATTCGGGCCACTTTATAATGAATATGTATTTGTAAAAAAAAAATATATATATATAACACCAAATTATTTAGGGGGGCTTAAGAATATTTTAGGGGGGCTTGAGCCCCCCTAAAATAGGCCTAACAACGCCAATGATGGCAGCTACAGTTTCCATCTTAAAGATCTAAAAAAAATATTTGGGAATGTCCGGTGGTCCAGATTGAAAAGCTTAACGGGCTGCATGTGGCCCCCGGGCCTTAATTTGCCCAGGTCTGCATTAGGCGCACCAGGTTATAAGGCGCACAGTCGAGTTTTGAGGAAAAAAAAGCATTTCAAGTGCGCCTTATAGTCCGGAAAATACGGTAAGTGTTTATATTCCTGTTATTCCTTGGAGATGTTTATTGGGAACAAATCACTGGTTGATGTATTACTGTCATTGACTGTGTTGGGATTCAGAGGTACCAATAGACATCATCGGCATATTGGGTCTGTGACTAAGGGCACGGTCTAGGATTGTGTTTTTATCTGGTGCTCACGTGTCTGCGACGCTGAGAAAAGGGAAGTATAAGGAATGAAGAGTAAGAGTGAAGGGGAGAGGAAATTCTCCAGCCCTGCCCACCGATTGTGTTCAGAGGAGTACAGCCCGGCCCTGCGAGAGAACACTCACTCATTCCGAGAGAACATGGGAAGGAAACCCTCCCCACCCCCCCAACTTCTCCATCACATTTTCCTTCCTCTCACCCACAGCAGCAACCTCATGCATCAAATGGGAGACTTTCATCTAGCAGGCAGTGTTGAACGCTCTCTGACCACCGCCCTCTTCTTTTCCTTTCCCCTTCAGCCTATAAGTTTTACGAGGAACATTTGTGTTCTGGTGTTTTTCCACAGCTCCCTTCCTAACAAGGTAACCGTCCACATTCACGCCCAATATGGAAGTCGTGCATCGTTCCCATGTGGCCCACGTGGAGTCTTGTTTACTGGACGCTCACGTGCTCCTGCTGGCCAGCACAAGGCTCTTAGGCTTATCAAACATAGGCTGGAATTGCAAAATGCGAAATACTTGGGCCTTGTGTAAGTTGGTAAACCCCTAACAAACTGGCTGTCGGGTTGATAGCCCAGGCTTTTAGCTCGGTAGCTGGCACGCGCTTCCCTCATGCCGACCGACCATGGTTGGAGTCCTGGGCAGAACAGAAATTTAGCAAATCAGAAGATGATTTTCCGATTTGTTCCAATTTGGGCATTACTATGCTGATAACCTGATCATCTATGAGAAATATTGGCCGAGTGTCCTCAAAGTCCATCCATCCATCCATCTTCTTCCGCTTATCCGAGGTCGGGTCGCGGTGGCAGCAGCCTAAGCAGGGAATCCCAGACTTCCCTCTCCCCAGCCACTTCGTCCAGCTCTTCCTGTGGGACCCCGAGGCGTTCCCAGGCCAGCCGGGAGACATAGTCTTCCCAACGTGTCCTGAGTCTTCCCCACGGCCTCCTACCGGTCGGACGTGCCCTAAACACCTCCCTAGGGAGGCGTTCGGGTGGCATCCTGACCAGATGCCCGAACCACCTCATCTGGCTCCTCTCGATGTGGAGGAGCAGCGGCTTTACTTTGAGCTCCTCCCGGATGGCAGAGCTTCTCACCCTATCTCTAAGGGAGAGCCCTGCCACCCGGCGGAGGAAACTCATTTCGGCCGCTTGTACCCGTGATCTTGTCCTTTCGGTCATAACCCAAAGCTCATGGGAACGTAGATCGACCGGTAAATTGAGAGCTTTGCCTTCCGGCTCAGCTCCTTCTTCACCACAACGGATCGATACAGCGTCCGCATTACTGAAGACGCCGCACCGATCCGCCTGTCGATCTCATGATCCACTCTTCCCTCACTCGTGAACAAGACTCCGAGGTACTTGAACTCCTCCACTTGGGGCAAGATTTCCTCCCCAACCCGGAGATGGCACTCCACCCTTTTCCAGGCGAGAACCATGGACTCGGACTTGGAGGTGCTGATTCTCATCCCAGTCGCTTCACACTCAGCTGCGTACCGATCCAGTGAGAGCTGAAGATCCTGGCCAGATGAAGCCATCAGGACCACATCATCTGCAAAAAGCAGAGACCTAATCCTGCAGCCACCAAACCAGATCCCCTCAACGCCTTGACTGCGCCTAGAAATTATGTCCATAAAAGTTATGAACAGAATCGGTGACAAAGGGCAGCCTTGGCGGAGTCCAACCCTCACTGGAAACGTGTCCGACTTACTACCGGCAATGCGGACCAAGCTCTGGCACTGATCATACAGGGAGCGGACTGCCACAATCAGACAGTCCGATACCCCATACTCTCTGAGCACTCCCCACAGGACTTCCCGAGGGACACGGTCGAATGCCTTCTCCAAGTCCACAAAACACATGTAGACCTCAAAGTCTGCCTGACTTATTCCCTGAGTTTGTAAATGTGGAGGTCTCGTTCCTCCGGGTTCCTTGGACCACCAATGACGGACATGACAGCCTCGTTCATCTTTCTTAACAATGATTTATTTTGCAGTAAATGTTCTTTTGCAGTCCTTTCTGTCCGTCTCGCTCTCACTCTCGTTCGTGCTCGTTCTCCTGTTCCACCATCAACAACAACTCTCCCTCTCCTTCCCGACTGCTGCCTTTAACAGAGCGACAGGTGGTCAGAGAAAACACTCTCAGCTGGGTCATCTACGCACCTGTCGCTGATCTCGAAGCCGGTCCTGGCACACCCCGCTTCGCTGCAGGTCCGCAGGCCACGTCCCCCCACAGTAAACAATAAATAATAAATACTATATATATATATACATATATAGTCGTGATCAAAAGTTTACATAGACTTGTAAAGAACATAATGTCATGGATGTCTTGAGTTTCCAATAATTTCTACAACTCTGATTGGAGCACATACTTGTTGGTCACAAAAAAAAACATTCATGAAGTTTGGTTCTTTTATGAATTTATTATGGGTCTAGTGAAAATGTGAGCAAATCTGCTGGGTCAAAAGTATACATACAGCAATGTTGATATTTGGTTACATGTCCCTTGGCAAGTTTCACTGCAATAAGGCACTTTTGGTAGCCATCCACAAGCTTCTGGTTGAATGTTTGACCACTTCTCTTGACAAAATTGGTGCAGTTCAGCTAAATTTGCTGGTTTTCTGACATGGACTTGTTTCTTCAGCATTGTCCACATGTTTAAGTCAGGACTTTGGGAAGGCCATTCTAAAATCTTCATTCTAGCCTGATTTAGCCATTCCTTTACCACTTTTGACGTGTGTTCGGGGTCATTGTCCTGTTGGAACACCCAACTGCGCCCAAGACCCAACCTCCGGGCTGATGATTTTAGGTTGTCCTGAAGAATTTGGAGGTAATACTCCTTTTTCATTGTCCCATTTACTCTCTGTAAAGCACTATTTCCATTGGCAGCAAAACAGGCCCTGAGCATAATACTACCACCACCATGCTTGACGGTAGGGATAGTGTTCCTGACATTTTCTCCTCCAAACATATTGCTGGGTATTGTGGCCACACATCTCAATTTTTGTTTCACCTGACATCACATGGACAAAGATCAGACCTTCTGGAGGAAAGTTCTGTGGTCAGATGAAACAAAAATTGAGCTGTTTGATTACCGCTCTCAAAATATTAGACATGCCGTTTGCTTGTCGGTGTCATGATCCGTGGTCCGGATCATGTTTTGTTATGTTCTGTTAGTTTTGGACTCCATAGTTCCTGTTTTTGTGCACCCTTGTTTGTTTTAGTGGTTATGGTTATGTATTATTTCCACTTGTCTCTGATTAGTGTTCGCCCGCTCACCTGCTGCCTGAGCACTAATCGAGGCATTATTTAAGCCTGCCTTTGCCAGTCAGTTGGCCTTCACGCAACCTACTAGTAAGTCTTGTTTGTTTCATGCCACAGTTTCGTGAGTGTTCCATGCCATAGTTTATGCTTAGTTCATGCTCTCATCACGCAAGTTTGCTTGTCTTCTAGTCCATGCTAAATGGTAGCTTAGTTTCGAGTGCGATCAGCACATTATTCCTTTTGCTCGTTTTCTGTTTTTTGGTACTTCGCGTTATTTTGGAGAATAAATCATGTTCCTACCTGCAAGTCCTGTCCGGAGTCGTCCGTTTGCATCCCGGGAGAACGAACCGCGCTGTAA
>NC_084578.2:11112500-11122500 GCF_033978685.3 Nerophis lumbriciformis
AGATATTACAGCTTGTTGCTGAGATTTGATGACCTATATTGAGTAGAACATGCTTGAAACTATTTTTGTCTAAATGTCCAAAACACACCCAGCAATGGTGCACAGGAAGGCGGGGAAGAAGAGGGGAAAAGGCGGCCAAAATGGTCAAAAGTCCCAATTTTGTCCAAAATACCTCCCCGGGTTCCAGTCCCACGAGTCCCATCCTGGGATGCAAAAAATGTCCAAAACGCACCCAGCAAAGTCCCACGGGAAGTGGGGGGGAAAAGTCAGAAAAGTCGGCAAAATTCCCCAAAAATGTTCAAAATACGTACCCAGGTTCGAGTCCCACATGGAGTGCCACAAGTCTTAAGACTAGTGGCACTCGAACACGGGTGGGATTTTTGAACATTTTACCGACTTTTCTCACTTTTCTCCCCGCCTTCCCGTGGGACTTTGCTGGGCGCGTTTTGGACATTTTGGGCATCCCGGCCGGCGGCGGGACTTGTGGGACTCGAACCTGGGTAGGTATTTTGAACATTTTTGGGACTTTTACCCCCCCTCCGCATGGGACTCGGCTGGGTGTGTTATGGACGTTTTGGGCATCACGGGATTTGCACGGCCATACATAAGATTTTATGTTAGAGTGTTTTACTTGTTTTAAGGGTTTTGGTCCTAAATGATCTCAGTAAGATATTACAGCTTGTTGCTGAGATTTGATGACCTATATTGAGTAAAACATGCTTGAAACTAGAATATCAAGTGTTGCAAAGCCGTGTCATCAACACTCACAAGTATAAAACTCCTTTTTTAAAGTAATAATTTCTTATTTCAAGCATGAAACAAAAATCATGACTTTGACACAATTGTGTCTCATATTAAAACAGATGACAGCCAAATGGACTTTGCTGTTTTTATTTTCAATGAAACAATAGAAAATACGTACTCATATAGTAGTACACTTGTTATTAGTGAGAATATACTTATTTTAAGGTATTTTTGGGTTCATTGAGGTTAGCTAATTTTACTTGTTTTGGAAAGTCTTGACAAGCCAAATGTTCTTGTTCTATTAGCAGATAATTTTGCTTAGTTCAAATAAAATACCCCTAATTTTTGTATTTTTGTTTCTTGTTTTTGAACACTGACCTTTTGCAGTGCAGTAGCTCAGTTACAAAGGATGGAAAGGACAATGCAGGTATAAAATAGACTAAAAATGTACCGTAGTAGCAATATAAAATATAACATATATGTAATATTTACATAATATATGTACAGTATATGATACATACTGATATATTATATGATATTAAACACTGCAAAAAGTCAGTGTTCAAAAACAAGAAAAACATTTTTTAAATTAGGGGTATTTTATTTGCTCATAAAAGTGTTAAGAATACTTCCTTTTTTTCCCCCCTTTGCTTTCAATGCTTGGATCTCAACATCAACTTTAGATCAATTCATTGATTATACGTTTTTTTTTGTTTGTTTTATGCTCTGTCTCAAAAAAAATGAATAAAAAAGGGTTTGATTGGGTAAACAATATATGCAAAAAATTTCCCCAAAATATTTCACATTTCTGCGGGCCACACTTTGGACACCTTTGGGGTGCATTAACTGCATATGAATTCTATAAAATTTTTATGTTTGAGAACTCTACACAGTATACTGCAAAAAGTCAGTGTTCAAAAACAAGAAAAAAAATATATACAAAAATGAGGGGTATTTTATTTGAACTAAGCAAAATTATCTGCCAATAGAACAAGAAAATTTGGCTTGTCAAGACTTTCCAAAACAAGTAAAATTAGCTAACCTCAATGAACCCAAAAATACCTTAAAATAAGTATATTCTCACTAATAACAAGTGCACTTTTCTTGGTAGGAAAAAAAAGAGACCTTTTTGCTAAACAGGACCCACAACACTCAAACTAGAAAGTATAAGCACCAAGACAAGAACTTATACAAAACACAGGAAAATAATTAACAAAGTCCAGACTGTCATGTGGGATCATGACAACATGCATTCATATTCAAATTTTTGTCAATATGGAGTCTTTGGTTTGGTTTTCATGCATGAAATTGAATTTCCTTCAAGCAATGTGAGACATTCGGTGGAGAAATTGAGGTCTGGGCTTTGGACAACAGCCTTTAGCACTGGGATTCCTGCCTGCTGCAAGAGTACCAAGGAGAACCCAGAGCCTGCACTGCAAAAAGTCAGTGTTCAAAAACAAGGGAAAAAAATAAAAAAATTAGGGGTATTTTACTTGAACTAAGCAAAATTATCTGCCAATAGAACAAGAAAATTTGGCTTGTCAAGACTTTCCAAAACAAGTAAAATTAGCTAACCTCAATGAACCCAAAAATACCTTAAAATAAGTATATTCTTACTAATAACAAGTGCACTTTTCTTGGTAGAAAAAAAAAATTAGACCTTTTTGCTCAATATGTTGAAAAATATTCTTAAATGAAGTAAATGCTGGTGCCATTATCTTAACATAATGATATGCGCTCGGCATTACATTTCCTGAAACCAGCAAACTTATACTAAAAACTGATTTATTGTCTCATAGCCGCTCAGGCAAATCATATGGCATACTTGCCAACCTTGAGACCTCCGATTTCGGGAGGTGGGGGGAGGGGGTGGGGGTGGGCGTGGTCGGGGTGGGACGGGGGTGTGGTTGGGGGCGTGGCTAAAAGGGGAGGAGTATATTTACAGCTATAATTCACCAAGTCAAGTATTTCATATATATATATATATATATATATATATATATATATATATATATATATATATATATATATATATATATATAATATAATATATATAAGAAATACTTGACGTTCAGTGAATTCTAGCTATATATATATATATATATATATATATATATATATATATATATATATATAATATATATATAAGAAATACTTGACGTTCAGTGAATTCTAGCTATATATATATATATATATACATATATTTATTTTATTATATATATATATATATATACCGGTATATACATATATATATATATTTTATTATATATATATATATATATATGTATATATAAAATAAATACTTGAATTTCAGTGTTCATTTATTTACACATATACACACACACATAACACTCATCTACTCATTGTTGAGTTAAGGGTTGAATTGTCCATCCTTGTTCTATTCTCTGTCACTATTTTTCGAACCATGCTGAACACCCTCTCTGATGATGCATTGCTGTGTGGCACGCACAAAAGTGCTTTCATCAAATGCACTAGATGGCAGTATTGTCCTGTTTAAGAGTGTCACAACATTGCTGTTTACGGCAGACGAACTGCTTTACGGTATACAAAAAAGTGACTGCTGTTGTTGTGTGTTGTTGCCACGCTGGGAGGACGTTAATGAAACTGCCTAACAATAAACCCACATAAGAAACCAAGAACTCGCCCTCCATCATTCTACAGTTATAACGTGATTGGGCAGGTACGCTTTTTCATATTGTGGAGGACCTGAGTCCGACTGAATTTCGGGAGATTTTCGGGAGAAAATTTGTCCCGGGAGGTTTTCGGGAGAGGCGCTGAATTTCGGGAGTCTCCCGGAAAATCCGGGAGGGTTGGCAAGTATGTCATATGGTCTAAAGATGCGTTTTTCCTTGGATAACATGACATCATCGCGCCAAGTGCGTGCTCTTTCAGTCAATTAGTGCACATATATACAGCCCGGCCCTTGGCCCAATTTTTTTTATTGTAATTTTGAAGAATTTATCTGAATGTGCATGAACTATTTCTGATAAAAATTGTTTGAAATGTTACATGTTTAAATATTAACTGTCCGTTTACTGTACTGTGCCAACTGTACTACTATATGAGTACGTATGTTCTATTGTTTCATTGAAAATAAAACAACAAAGTCCATTTGGCTGTCATCTGTTTTAATTATGAGACACATTTGTGTCAAAGTCATGATTTCTTTTTTCATGCTTGAAATAAGAAATTATTACTTTAAAAAAAAGTAGTTTTATACTTGTGTGTTGATGACACAGCTTTGCAACAGTTGATATTCTAGTTTCAAGCATGTTTTACTCAATATAGGTCATCAAATCTCAGCAACAAGCTGTAATATCTTACTGAGATCATTTAGGACCAAAACACTTAAAACAAGTAAAACACTCAAACATAAAATCTGCTTAGTGAGAAGAATGATCTTATCAGACAGAAAATAAGCAAATATCACCCTTATTTGAGATATTTAATCTTACTTAGATTTCAGTTTTTGCAGTGTGGAGACCCTTTTCTGGCACTTTAGTCTCCTGTTTGCCCCGACATGTGGACAAGAAGAAAGCAGTTGGGTCGCCATTGTTTAGTAGGGGATGAAGAACATGGCTACGGGCTGGAACTATTAGAAGGAACTTCCACTTCCTGAAGATAAAATAATAATTCACGCTGTTAAAAAAATGTTAGTGTTGCACCTTCCTGAAAAGAAAGCATCGGGGCCAAAAACACGACTCGGGCGTATTTTTTTTATTTCACCTGCGGCTTATTCCAAAGATAAAATGTGTTGTTCATTGAACATATTATTTGATATAACATTAATTTGATTGGTCAGTTATAACACAAAACTTTCAAAGCTTATAAATACCTCAACTTAAGAGTATCTTAATTTACGTGTATTTATGAGATGTCTCTCTGCTTTAAATTCGGGGCATAATTTACGTTACGAGCCTCCCAAAACACCCGGGTCGAACTAACTAGCTTACACTGCCAACAAGTGTACAATTATTTTGATATGTTTCGGTGCTTTTCTAAATAAAGGGGACCACAAAAATGGCATTATTGGCTTTATTTTAACAAAAAATCTTAACTTAGGGTACATTAAACATATGTTTCTTATTGTAAGTAGTGAACATACTTGTATTAGTAAGTAAGCAAACAAAGGCTCCTAATTTAGTCTGCTGACATATGCAGTGACATATTGTGTCATTTATTTTTCTATTATTTTGTCAAAATTAAAAAGGACCAGCGGTAGAAAATGAATAATTAATCTACTTGTTAATTTACTGTTAATATCTGCTTATTTTCTCTTATAACATGTTCTATCTACACTTCTGTTAAAATGTAATAATCACTTATTCTTCTGTTATTTGGATACTTTACATTAGTTTTGGATGATACCACGAATTTAGGTATCAATCTGATACCAAGTCGTTACAGAATTATACATTGGTCATATTCCAAGTTCGGAGACATATTTCCTGAGTTTATAAACATAATTTACATTTAAAAAAACGAAAGAAGTTGAGATGGCAAAAATATCGGCGTCATCATAGTATCAACTAGATACACTCCTGTACTTGGTATCATTACAGTGGATGTTAGTGTAGATCCACCAATGGCTTTTGTTTACATATTGATGCCAGTGAGCTATGGTGTGTAGTGAAGCATGTTTAGCTATTCCTCGTCATGCAGTGATAATGATACTTGTAAGAAACATACTTTATTTGTCGCCATGAATGGACTAGCTAGCCATGTCTTAAAGCACCTCTTTGGGCATTTCAGTGTTATAACTTCACCTTTATCGTTAGTTTTTAAGCCAAAATACGTCCGTTCTCCCTTTTCTGTCTACACACTGTGTCTGCTTCTAAGTACTCTGTGATTGTGCGCTGCCGAACATGCTCCTCTGCTCTTAAAACAGCAATGTCATGACGTGACGACGACTGGGGGGCGGGTGGACCGGTACTTTTCAGAGGCGGTATAGTACCGAGTATGATTTATTAGTATCACGGTACTATACCTATACCATATAGCAACCCTACTCCCAACACACTATCGCATCCTAATTGCCTTCCCTCCTCCGTAACTTGGCTTATTGTACATGTTGGATCTAATGACGCTCCTGGAAAATTATTATTTCTGTATTACAAAATACAGGTGATTTTTTTTTTCTCTCAATGTGGCCGCCAGAGTCAAGTTATTTCCCCAACCTCCCTGGTTGCAGTCTGCCTACCTTCTCTGCATCCTGCGTTCACACAAACAGTCGACATGCGACATTATCACAATGCTTTATCCGTATTTATATTTTTTTATTGGAGAATGACTTGCTAATAGATTGCAGTTTTTGTATGTTTCATTTCTAAATAATAATAATAATAATAGATTTTATTTGAAAAAAAAAAAGCACTTTTCATTGAGTAAACAACCTCAAAGTGCTACAGTGTATTAAAAAAAACAAGATAATAAAAAATAAATACAAATAAAAACTAGAACAGCCAAATAGCTAAAACTAGTATGCATATATCTAAAAAATGCTTTTTAAGGGTTTTTAAGCCTTTTTTAAAAGCATCCACAGTCTGTGGTGCCCTCAGGTGGTCAGGGAGAGCGTTCCACAGACTGGGAGCGGCGGAGCAGAAAGCCCGGCTTCGTAGCTTTGTTCTCGGTGGTTGGAGGAGGTTAGCCTGAATAGCTGTTTGCATTTTCGTCACGGACTGTACCGAATATGAGCCGTGACCTTAAAACCAAGGTACGCCCCAGACCGTGATTATGGTGCACATTAGTAAAGTTTGCACCTTGTGGGACTACTGTTCTCGGTGCATCACCTGTTGATTTAAACCAGAGCTTTATTTTTGTAGATATTAAGGACATTCCTGGGTAAAATTGCACCAAGGTTTTATTAGCTAATTTTAACAAACATCTAAGTATTGTAAATAAATCATGTTGTAAAAAAAAAAGGGAACTTTTGCATGTTACATAATGTGTATTAATTCATAAAGCCTGTCAGATGTATTGTGCACGTATAACACTTGTGTTGACCTCCCTGTTTGGAAGATTGTTATGATATGCGGGGTTAATCATTCTCTACCTTTTTTTTTTTTTCTTTCTTAGTGTGTCGAGTTGCTTGCCACAAGAAATGTGAACCCAAGGTAAGTTTTTTTTTTTACTTCTTAAAACAGGTTATTGAACCTAAGACGCACACAAACAGATGAAGGGAAAATGTCACAGTTGTAGGAGACATCATATAAATGCTTGTGTGCAAGCAGGTGCTGTACTTTGGACATTTTATGTCCCGCAAAGTCTTTTGTGCTGTGCAAGGAAGCATATTGTTTGCATTTTATTGACATTAATACCGATATTCTTGATCGATACCAATATTTATTGGTACTCCTATCAGTAATGTATGTAATTTGGTGTAAACAAAAACATGAAATGATGTTAAAAACACATGTATTATTCCCAAAAAGAAGGGGCAACACCAGCAACATTTACCTTATAAGCCTTTAAGGCAGAGCTGAGTAAAATATGCGGCCCATTAAGATTTTCAACCGGCCCACCGGACGTTTTACATACTTTTTTATAGCACTTTAACATCAAAACTGTAGCCGCCATTATGATGATCAGTGCTAATTTTATTTTATTTAATTTTTTATTTTTTATTATTATTTTTTATTTTGTATTTTTAATTATTAATTTTTAATGTTTTAATGTTTTAATTTTACATTTTTTAATGTTTTAATTTTTTAATTTTTAATTTTTTAATTTTTAATTTTTTAATTTTAATTTTAATTTAAATGTTTTAATTTTTTAATTTTTTAATTTTTTAATTTTTAATTTTTAATTTTTAATTTTTAATTTTTAATTTTTAATTTTTAATTTTTAATTTTTTAATTTTTAATTTTTAATTTTTTTTAATTTTCATTACATTTTTTTCAGTGAATTTTTTATTTTATATATATATATATATATATAAAGTTAAAGTTAAAGTACCAATGATTGTCACACACACACTGGGTGTGGTGAAATTTGTCCTCTGCATTTGACCCATCCCCTTTGATCACCCCCTGGGAGGTGAGGGGAGCAGTGGGCAGCAGCGGTGCCGCGCCCGGGAATCATTTTTGGTGATTTAACCCCCAATTCCAACCCTATACATATATATATATATATATATATATATATATATATATATATATATATATATATATATATATATATATATATATATATATATATATGTATGTCCTGTCCAGCTTCTCAGGCAAATCATATTGTTGATGTAGATGCCCGTATCGGCTGGACAAATGTACTTTACAAAAGAAAAGTGTTGTTTTTAAGTGCTGTTTTTAAATGACCGTAAGTCTTGGACTATAGAAAGTATTTCAATGGTCGAAATCCGCGCTTTTGGGCGTTATAGGAGTTATTATGGTAATCTACATCACAGCAGTTCGGACCAGGAACAAAGAAGAGTGGGCAGAATATGCTGCCCATTAAGACTGGACGTTTTACATATTTTTTTTTTTAGACCTTTATCATCAAAACTGTAGCCGCAATTATGATGTTCAGTGCTGTTTTTATTATATTTTATTTTATTTTGTATTTTTTTATTTTGTATTTTATAATTTTTAATTTTTAATTTTTTAATTTTTTAATTTTTAATTTTTAATTTTAATTTTTTAATTTTTTAATTTTTAATTTTTAATTTTTAATTTTTAATTTTTTTATTTGTATTTTTTTAAACTTATTATTTTCATTTTATTTTATTTATTTATATATATATTTTTTTATTTTTTGTCCTGCTTCTCAGGCAAATCATATAGTTGATGTAAATGCCCATATCGGCTGTACAAATGTACTTTACAAAAGAGAAGTGTTGTTTTTAAGTGCTATTTTTAAATTACCGTAAGTCTTGAACTTTAAAAAGTATTTCAATGGTCTGAAATCTGCGCTTTTGGATGTTAGAGGAGTTATTACGGTAATCTACGTCACAGCAGCTGGGACCAGGAACAAATCAGAGTGGGCGGGGTTTGTTTTCGAAACGCATGTGTCAGGAACAGATGCGGAAGCACATTTTTACAACAAATTTCTGCATAAAAGTGGTTATACATCATATTGTCGGTGTTTATTACACTTTGCATTCATATTTTGCTGTTTGTTACATTTTTGTTGTGTTTTGCTTGATTGTAAAATATGTCTATCGAAGAGCTGGTCTGAGATGTCCAAATGTTAATATTCAGTGTTTTACTGTTCTTAGTTAATATTGTAAATCCCACGTAAAAGAGGAGCGATGTTCATATGTTGTTAATATTCAGTGTTTTACTGTTCTTAGTTAATATTGTAAATCCCACTTTCTTTATTTCCATGTACATTTTGGGTGTCTTATTCAGTAAAAAACTGTAAAATTCCATTCCGTTTTTTTGCGATGGTCAGTCATAACTTTTTTAGAACTCTATCGGACATTGTGACTTTTGATATTAGTATTGCTGAAAAAAAGGGACACCAAACACACATACTGTACAGCAGATTATATACACACAGCTAGTTGTGTATATATAATTTATACACGCACACACATTGGGCCCCTAGACACATTTTCTTCTCTCAATGTGGCCCCCGAGGCAAAGTATTTGCCCAGCTCTGCTTTAAGGGGAAATGCTGTTTGTTGGGGGAATTTTGCCTATCATTCACAATCCTTATGTAAAACAAGAACACTTTATTCCTTTTTTTATGCACTCTAACTCGTAAAATACATTAAGTGGCTAACAATGCGGCCTCTGAGTTGGTGAAAGTTAATTCTAGATTATAAATCATGCGTCTCACCTGGATAGTAGAAGTATGTGGACATTAAAACGAGAAGTTAGTTATTACTTTGATATTCAACTTAGACCGTGAGATGGGGAGAAAGACACAAAAAAACGCTGGTTTGCGAACATTTATTTATTTTTACCGTCATGAGGGTTGTGATTAATTCTTCATCTAAACGGGAAGATACAAACATCCCATCAGTCGGCATCCCAGTGAGAGCAGACATTGTATAGTAAGGGATTATTGTATTATGTCTGTAATTTGTGTATCTTTTACCTGCTCAGCGGCCTAGTGGTTAGAGTGTCCGACCTGATATCGGTAGGGTGTGAGTTCAAACCCCGGCCGAGTCATACCAAAGACTATAAAAATGGGACCCATTACCTCCCTGCTTGGCACTCAGCATCAAGTGTTGGAATTGGGAGTTAAATCACCAAAATGATTCCCGAGCGCGGCCACCGCTGCTGCTCAC